>NW_026902166.1:0-916 GCF_033783945.1 Neopsephotus bourkii | reverse complement strand
TTGAGTGTACTATCAGCAAGTTTGCTGATGACACTAAGCTGGGAGGGGTGGCCGACACGCCGGAAGGCTGTGCTGCCATCCAGAGGGACCTGGACAGGCTGGAGAGCTGGGCGGGGAATAACTTGATGAAATATAACAAGGGAAAGTGTAGAGTCCTGCATCTGGGCAGGAACAACCCCAGGTTCCAGTATAGGCTGGGGAACGACCTGTTAGAGAGCAGTGTAGGGGAGAGGGACCTGGGGGTCCTGGTGGACGACAGGGTGACCATGAGCCGACACTGTGCCCTTGTGGCCAAGAAGGCCAATGGCATCCTGGGTTGTATTAGAAGGGGGGTGGTTAGTAGGTCGAGAGAGGTCCTCCTTCCCCTCTACTCTGCCCTGGTGAGACCTCATCTGGAATATTGTGTCCAGTTCTGGGCCCCTCAGTTTAAAAAGGACAGGGACCTGCTGGAGAGAGTCCAGCGCAGGGCAACTAAGATGATTAAGGGAGTGGAGCATCTCCCTTATGAGGAAAGACTGAGGGAGCTGGGTCTCTACAGTTTGGAGAAGAGGAGATTGAGGGGTGACCTTATTAGTGTATATAAATATATAAAGGGGGAGTGTCACGAGGATGGAGCCAGGCTCTTCTCAGTGGCAAACAATGAAAGGACAAGGGGTAATGGATACAAATTGGAGCACAAGAGGTTCCACTTAAACCTGAGAAGAAACTTCTTCTCAGTGAGGGTGACGGAACACTGGAACAGGCTGCCCAGGGAGGTTGTGGAATCTCCTTCTTTGGAGACATTCAAGACCCGCCTGGACACGTTCCTGTGTAACCTTATCTAGGTGTTCCTGCTCCGGCAGGGGGATTGGACTGGATGATCTTCTGAGGTCCCTTCCAATCTCTAACCTACTGTGATACTGTGATACTGTGATAA
>NW_026902165.1:0-91370 GCF_033783945.1 Neopsephotus bourkii | reverse complement strand
GACATAGGCAAAGATGCCAGTCATGCAGCTCCTTCTGCTTCTGAATTTTACAGTCCCGTTCAAATCTCTGCACCTACCCATGATTAAAGTTGATCAAATGTGCTCGCACATGTGTGGTGCTGTACTGCACGTGTTACATCTGAGGACAGCACAGATGCTTGTGCAAATATATCTCAAATTCTGGCCTGCATTTTCAGGCACTGCTTTTCTTTTCCTCCTCCCTCTACCTCTAACCTTTAACTTCAGTTTAATGAAGGCTGAGTATTATTATTCATGGGTATGATCTTTCCTATTCTCAAAGTAACTGATTCCACTGCATGCAGATTGTCTCAAGATGAATACATGAAGAATAAGCCCCTATGAAACACTGAAGATGTGTACTAAGACAACATTGACATTTGAAATAATTTTAGCCAGAATTGTGTCATATGAATTAGTCTTTCAACCAGGTTGGTTACAGAATTAGTATTAATGAATTTAATTAAGTGTAACTCAACTGTTCAGAGCCAGACCATGCTAAATAAGATATCTTAGAGACTGGAAGAACTGGAGAGTCATAGATGAGCTGGGGGACTGAGTTCAGATGAAGATTGACCATTTCACCCTCCAGTCCCTCTATAACAAATATTCAGTCCCAATAATTTCAATAAAAAAATGTAAAGCCAAATTCTATTCTGCAATGACTTTGAGCACCATTTTTGAACAGGACGTGCTGACTCCGTGCTGTTCCTGGCAGTGATGCTCGTAGTCCATAAAGCCTCAAGGTTTGAACAGCTGCATTCAGGGACTGGGCCCAATTCTCTCCCTTCTCCACCTTTATTACAGTTTCTGTGTGCTCCAGACTGGGGGGAAAAGGGCAAGCCAACACTATGGGAAGAGACAGGGACTCTGAGGTGAAGTGGGAGCTGGAGTCATGTTCAGCATGACTTTATCAACATTGCTTACCTGGCCCCCAAACTATGCCAGGAATTCTACTAATGAAAGCTCAGTTACTGCCATGCAGCTGAGGAAGCTTAGTTGAAACCTTGCCTTTTCCACTGCTAAACTGTGAACACAAGGTTCTGTGTAAAATCCACCAGGATCAGGGCTGGTCCCATCAATACTTCTACTGTAGAGCTAGAGGGGAGGACCCTTATTTGGGGAGAATAATGAATAAAAAAAGGGTTGTTCATAGAATTGCCTCTCCCCAGCACAGACCAAGTTATACATTCCCTGGTTTAAAATTGTGCTGCACTGGCCAGAAGAATCAGTTCAGGATGTCTTGAGATAGTAAATGAATGCTGATGAGCCTTTTCATGTTCTTCAGTCAAAACACTGCTTTGCTGCATTTCATAAAATCACAGATTGGTTTTGATAGGAAGGGACATTTAAAGCTCATCCAGTTCCAACCCCTGCCACAGGCAGGGACACCTTCCACTAGACCAGGTTGCTCCAAGCCCCGTCCAAACTGGCCTTGAACATTGCCAGGGATGGGGCAGCCACAGCTTCTCTGGGCAACCTGTGCCAGGGCCTCACCACCCTCACAGGGAAGAACTTCTGCCTAAGAGCTCACCTCAGTCTCCCCTCTGTCAGGTTAAAGCCATTCCCCCTTGTCCTGTCTCTACAGGGCCCTGTCAAAAGCCCCTCTTCAGATTTCTTGTACAAGGTGATCTGGGCTGTAAAAGTTTCAGTACATTTGGTTGTTTCACTGTGACACTGGAATAAGACCAAAAGGATTACCAATATATACAGAGGGCACAAAGCAAGTGGGAAAAAAAAAAACAAACCCCCAAACCCTAGCTGTGATGCACTCCTCAGTGATTTACTAACAAACTGTACCAGTGGAGATTCCTCTCAAGATAGTGCAATGCAGTTTCACAATCATTCATGAGAGATACCAGGTAGGAGCTAAGCACTGCTCATTTGAGCCTTCATGATGCTGAGCTGTTGCCTGGCTGCCTAAAAAGAGCATGGCACCCATCAGAAAACACTGTTGACTGGGCTGTTGACATCAATGGTATCTCAAGCAGCTCTGCCATCTGGTATGATGAGGATGGTAGACCAGTACCGTACATCTCCTCATGGATTTCATCTGACTTTGGGAACATATTAGTTCATTCAGGCACTAAAAATGCATTGCAGACATTAATCTGAATAGAATATAATCAGTTGGAAAAGAAATTAACCATAGATGCAATTTTTTTTGCAGGCCATAGGAATGTTTGTGTTAAAGGCTAGGGAGAAGATTGCTAAATGTTTAAAAATATCGAAACTGTTTTAGCTGAACTGCAGTCTTTTATACCATGAAGGGATTAACTGGGACATGTTTACTGAGCCATTCCTCTTACCCACTCTGTGTTTACAGATGTAAACTGTGCGTGCCATTCAGTCAGCTCAGCAGTTGCACTACGACTGGGCCAATTTTCCTTCCCCACATCACACCTAGCTCCGGAGCTGTTCTGGTTTGGAAGTCTGGCTTTAGACTCCCAGAAATATTTGAGGAATGTGACCGTTACAGTTAAACATTCTCAGTGAATACCATATGTGAATAGATGCTTTCATTCCCACAGCTGAACAACACTTTCTATTACAGCTCAGAAACTGGAAAGAAATGGAAAGGTAGAGCAGCCAATGCAAGTGCTATATATGTATATTATATAAATATTGGCTCAGATTCTTCTGGAAGCCACATTGACTCCTATCTGGAAACTGAATATCTTTGTGAACAAGAAGACCTTTTTACTTATTCTGATCATTGGTCAGTGATGGCTTTTTAAATAAAATACTTGCAAATAACTCAGAAAAGGGAAAAAATGGCTTTAAAACAAAGAAGTGCTTCTGACTTTCAAGTAATGCTGCCTGTTCGTATTTGAATGAAAGTCCATTTCTGTCTAAGCCTCAAAGTCAAGATATTTAAACAAACCAGGAACCTAAATAAAACACCCACAACCACTCTCCCTGCATCCCCACTTACTTTTCTTAAATAAAATTAAATCAGTGTATTTATTATGACCAGCTAGTGTAAGTTGATGAACTTAATTAACATCCTTGAAATGCTAGTTCTAAAATGTTAAGAGTGAAAAAAGTAATAAAAAAAGACTAATCACACTGCTGAATATACAGGTCTTGAGCCGTGCTCAGCCACAATTTGTCCCCCATATGGGCAGAGTCTTAATGGCAGCATTTGTGAGACAGCTCTCATCTTCAGTTCATAGTGCATTTTCAGCTTTGGGAGTCTAGACCTGGTGCTGCTCACTTATTTCCTACATCAGAGGTGCAAGAATAGGGAATCTGAAACACTAAAAGAGAAAAAGGTACTGTGCAGGTATACATGTATCCAATCTGTGTATGCTAGGGAAAGATGGGCATTTTCATGTGGCACATCCCTGCAATGAAGTGTACTCAGTGCCAAATTGAGCCTAAAGGAGAAAGTAGCTCAGTGTATTTCAGTTTTGGGATTTTCAAAGTTCAGTAAAAATTATACAGACCGGGATGTAGAGAAACCAGTAACCAGTGGTGTTTCTCAAGGGACCAGTTTAACGTCTTCATCAGTGACTTGGACAGTGGGATTGAGTGTGCCCATGGCAAGTTTGCTGATCTCACCAAGCTGTGTGGTGGGTTGACATGCTGGAGGGAAGGGATCCAGAGAGATCTGGACAGGCTGGAGAGGTGGGACCATGCAAATATCATGGAGTTCAACAAGACCAAGTGCAAGGTGCTGCACATGGCTTGGGGCAATCCCCAACACAAACACAGACTGGGGCAGAATGGATGGAGCAGCCCTTAAGAGAAGGAGCTGGGGATGTTGGGTGACAGAAGCTCCCCATGACCCAGCTTCAGTGTGTGCTTGAGTCCAGAACCCCCCTTCATGTGGGCTGCATCCCCAGAGCATGAGTAGCAGGTCGAGGGAGGGGATTCTCCCCCTCTACACAGATCTCATTATATCCCAGCTGGAGTAGTGTGTCCAGGACTAGGGTCCCCAGTATGAGAAAGACATGGACCTGTTAGAGTGGATCCTCCATTTTCAGGTGGCTGGAACACCTTACATGAACAAAGGCTGAAGGAATTGGGGCTGTTCAGCCTGGAGAAGAGTTGGATCCATGAAGACCTTATTGCAGTGTTTCAATATACAGAGGGTGTCTACAGGAAAGCTGGATATGGGCTGTCTACAGGGGGCACGTAGTGATAGGACAAGGGGCAATGACTAAACAGGGTAGATTTAGATTGGACATAAGGATGAAATCCTTCCCCCTGAGGGTGGTGAGACACAGGAACAGTTTGCCCAGAGAAGTTGTGGATGCTCCAACATTGGAAGTTTCCAAGGCCAGGCTGGATGGGGCTTTGAGCAACCTGATCTAGTGGAAGATGTCCCTGCCCATTGAAAGAGGGTTAGACTAGATGGTATTTGAAGATCCTTTCCAACCCAGACTGCTTTGTGATTCTCTGTGTGTGTCACACAAAATTGCCCCCAAATTACACAACACCCACAACTCCTGGAAACAGAAAAAGGACCTCTAACAGATATAGTTTCTTATAAAAGAAATCCTAATTTCTTCATTCTTTTCTGCAAGAAGTGGAAGAAAATAGTGAGAGAAGGGGTAATATACTCAAACTGCCACTGGTATTACCCACACCAAAAGGTTTACTAGAAATGGAATTAACTTTCGGGCTTACTAATCAGTCTCCTGATGCATGCTGGATTTATTTGGGCAGTTCTGTAGAGAATGACAGCTATTGTGACAGCAATGGAAACAATCATCCTTTGGTTTCCTCTTTGCTCTCTATTCCAGTGCGGGTTGGTCTCTGCTCCCAGTGAACAAGGGTAAGACAGGAGGAAATGGCCTCAAGCTGCACAAGAGGAGGTTATACTGGGTATTAGGAACAATTTCTTCCCCAAAAGGGTGGTCAGGCATTGGAGCAGGCTGCCCAGGGCAGTGGTGGGGTCATCGTCCCTGGGAGTGTTCACACACCATGTAGACAAGGCACTTTGTGACATGGTTTAATGGTGGATTTGGCAGTCCTGCAGTAAAGATTGGACTTGATGATCTTGAAGGTTTTTTCCAACCTAGATGATTCTATGATTCTATGATGTTATGGTGCATATATGTATATGTACTTAAAATATGTACACATCATATTCACATCAGCAATGCATGAATTGCTTATTTAAAAATTGTGCATCAGTGCCTCTTCTAATGAAGCTGTGAAACTGTTACAGGAATGAGTCCCATCTAATTAAAGAATTTCTCCAAATAAAACATTGTAAAGGCAACGGCATTCCAGAGAAAAATAGAACAGAAGTAAAATGTGAGGAATGAAGATTCAGAAAATCTATTTTTTTCTGGACAATTCAAGGAATAATTCTAGATCCCAGACATGATTTATGTTTTTTATTTAAAATTGTGTTGTGTCGATGCCAAATACCAGCTAAGCCCACAGAGCTGCTAGCTCAGTGTTTCACCAGGACAGGGTACAGAATAGGAAGATCAAAAGTGAAAAGCTAGTGGTCTGAGATAAAAACAGTTTAATGAGTGAAGGAAAGAGAGAGAATAAAAAAACAAACCAAAGCCATGAAGTGATGCAAAGGCAGTCAGTCACCACTTCCCACAGACTGATGCCCTTGCAGTTTCCAAGCAATAGCCCGTTGCCTGGTAAATCCATCCCAGCCAGACTTAGTACAAAAGTCTGTAGTGCATTGGTCCATAGTGTCCACATCACAGTGTCTGATACTTTTATGAGAACATGCTATATCACTTTTTAAGGGGCCTTTTATCCTGCATCAGTGGATTGCATGTATATTTTATGCCCAACAGTCTTGTGTACATAATCGTATTTCTTGTGGTCAAGGCAATACATTTCTCTATGGCACCTGCTGACCTCTCGCAGCATCCCCGAAAACCAATATATTTCAAGACGTTCATTTAGTCTGCTTTTGATTTTTCAGTCTGATGCAAGTGAGTAGTGACCTTTACCATCTTTTGAGGACTGACATCCTTCATCTAGTCATGTGGCTATTAGAAATGTGCTTACTGACCTACTATCTGATGTGCAACCTCAAATAACCACAATGCATTAACTTGTAAACCAGCAAGAAAGCAGCATCAGAAAAATGATAGTGATGAACAGACTGTGTTATGACTGCTCTCTCTGTTTCTTTTGCCCCACATGTATTTCACTAGATTACTTGTGCTTACCATACATCCTCATATATGTGGAGCCTCCTTCTAAATCGATAGACACTACAACAAAACACAACTAGTATTGTTACTAATGTATACTCATAAAATAAATTTTTCTGCCCCCTTAGAAAGCTAAATTGTGAGAGCGAGATATGTTTCTATGTTCTTATGTTCAGATGCATTTAAATGTATATATTTATAGCTCCCCAAATGCTGATACTGATGTATCATTGAAAGATAATCTGCAATAAATGCAGTTATAAAGCTATGCAACAGATTCCTCATATGTTTACCTTGTGCTTTATATTCTTAATTTAAAGCAGTCTTTTGCATCCTAAAGTGTAATTCTCTATTAAGAAAATGATGCAAATTTAGAAAATAAGTTTGCTTCAGTAGAATTGTATTTTTTCCAATTTCATTTTATGAGGCTAAGTGACCACAGGTCACTTATTTATCACTGGTCACATAGTGATCACTGAGTGCAGAGATTAACCTCCTGTTATTTCAATCTAAGATACAAAGTAAGTGTCACAGAAGTATCAGAGACTATTTATTTCATAATGATGTAGAGTGCTGATATGCATATTAATCCACTGAGCTCATTAGCAACATGTATGGGAGGATGGACATTGATAAATAGTTGCTATTCTGAAGAGAATGACTCATTATTTCTCTCATTGTCTTCATTAGAGCTCCTAGGTATCTATATAATGAAGAACGAGAGGAAAAATCTGTTCCTTCAGGGACAGGCCCCGTGTTTCACGAAAGAGTTGCAATTTATAATTAAAAGTCAGAAAGATTCAAGATGCATATTTTCAGAAATTAATGACTGAAGCACTAGCATTCTGCCATCATCCAGCAAAAGTAATCCCCTTTTGGTGCACACCATTATATTCCCATTTTTAAGACTGGTAGAGATATGTAGTCATAAGAAATTGGAACTTGAACCAAGCCAATCCTGTGATTTTTCTGTTGAAAGACAAAATGCTGTTTGTGTTCACACCGTGTATTTGGCAAAGGTACCCATCATCATCGGATTCTTTTTATCTCTAAAGACAATTTTTGGTGAAAGGATGAAAGCTGAAATGGGATATGAAAGCATTATTCCGGGTCAGTAAGGAGTAAAAATCTGAAGCTCCATCTCTCATAAGTACATAAAAACTTTTTAAAACTCTCATCGCTTAGAGTGGGAGTCCACAGCTTTTCCATGCACTACTTTAACCTCCAGGCTTCTTTGGAAATTGAAATGAGGCAATTAATGAAATGAAGAAATTTTGGGGAGTGGTCTCTACAGCAGATCAAGCAGAGGCAAGGGAGTGAGCAAGTATTAGCCCTGCTTTGGCATCTCTGCTGGAAGCCTCATAAAGGGCTTGCACTTGCAGCTGCTGTTTATCTTCTCAGAAATTAATTTGCCTATGCAGGACTGGAGAGGAGAGGATAAAGACTGATAAACATCCCAAGACATTTGACTTAAAGGAAATGAAAGCATCAGTTTACATTTCCGGTGCTCAGACAGACAGAACCAAGACAGAAAGAATATTTTCAGACTCATTCAAATCTTTGCTTTTTTTTATCTGAAAGAAGGAAGAGCACACATTGAAGGGAGCTCAGAACCTTGATACTGCCAGAAACAAACTTACCTACCATAAAGATGCTGTGAATGCATCCCTGAAAATGACACATCATATCTCTGCTCCTCATTTGCTGCCAGTGAGGCTGAGATAAGTGGTGTCTCCTTTAAGGTACTGAAATATAAGTGCTTCAAAAATTACCTCATTTTTCAAAAGTTTTATTGTTAAGTTTGAAGACTCGACAAGGTCATACTGGTTTTACATCATTCTACATGATTTAAGTATATACAAACCCATTTGAATATAACACAGCTTGAAGGTGTCTCAGATACTTCTGTACTTATTGACACATCAGAAGCCAGCACTGAATACTATAGATCATATTTGTTGTACAGCAAAGATACACTCACTTAGTATCCTTAGTCTTCAAACCTCACACTAATTTGTATGCAGCCATTCCAAAAGAGAAAGTCAACCTCAAAACCAGAGCCATTTTAATGATAAGCCCTGAACAGAACGCAAATAAAATGACACCCTGTGCCAGTGCTTTATTTCCCAACCTATAAACATAGCACAGTACAGAGCTACAGAAAGCTGAAGTTTGCCTACAAATGCTTAACTGTTTCATTTTCAATCTTGTTCAATGCCATTGTTACAACTAATACAGAAGTCAAGGATCATTTCAGTGTTTCTCTACCCCGTCCTAAAGGGACATATCCTGTCCTGCACTTATTCTGGTTTTGGGACGCCAGTTGCTTTCACTGGCAGAGTACAGTTGTGTTACCTGATAACTTGTCCCAGATGTCAATGGTGTTCACCAGGACAAGAAAATAAAATTGAAGGGAAAAGGTTTTCATTCTAGACCATAACCTGATTTTCATTGTTTTGTTAAGTTTGAAGTACTCCACAGAAATCAAGAGTTATTTCAGACTTATACTGCTGACACTGGGAGCAAACTTTGCTGCTATGGCTGCACAATGCCATTTAATTAAATCTTCTTGGTAGCTAGAGGAATAATTTAATTTAGAAAAAGCCCCACTATGCTGGTTGACATTCTAAGGGCATCACATGTATGATTATTCTATAAATTATCAGTGCTATCACGATGTATGGAGCTTTCTCTGCAGGTTGTGAGGACTGCTGACAGATGAAAGTTGACACAGGATATAATGATGAAACCACTCAACACTAAATTAATAAAAACTAAAATTACTATGTTAGGTATCATGGCATCGCTATTTTTATATGCAGATGAATGAAAAACAATTAAATTACTAAACCAAGAAAGATTAATTCAAAACCAAAATTGATGTTACATGATAAACATCACTCAAGAACTAATATTTCAAAACGTGAAAATAAGTTGGTAAGCTAGGGAGCCTAATTTTCTGAAATGGCCTTCCATTTTTTGGGGTATAGTTGACTAATGAAATAGCTACATGCTATTCTTCGTATCTGTAATTAAATTCAGAGTCAGTTGTTCTCCCATAACAGGATATTTGTTTTTGACCTCTTTAAATATTGTGTGTGCACTGAAGATACAAATACTGCTTTTTTAAATTTAATTTTGTTATTTATCTTTTCTTTTGTATAGCCTGAAGTGCAAAACTTGGGCTGTAAGGTGATTTAGGAATACACTTGTCCTCCATTATTCATTTTTTTTCTCTTTAGAAGTACCACCATGACTGACTTTCTCTTTAAAATCACTCACTATGCTTGAAGACCACTCCATATATACATCATTAATGAATGCTGTTAACACGGTTACAGACAAGACAGTAACAGTCTAGTGGCTTTTGTTAAGCAGCACAAAGTAAAAAATAAAGAACTAACTTTGCAGTGTTGCACAGGACCTCAACATTTCTTACACATACTTTTACCTTTACATGACTCTTCTTTATAAGTCTTTAAATGTCTAAGCCTTATAAAATAAATACTTGTATAAATACAGTTTAAGGATTAAATCATTTTATAGAGGCAGGGTGTTCTGTTTCTTAAAATGTGACAGTTTAAGTGACGCTATCAGAAAACCGCCACCAAGATATCCCCAATTCTTGTATGTAAAATTCCTGGCTGCTATTCTGGAGTCATTCACAGTTCAATGGATAACATATTTTGCCTGTGGTGGAGAATGTGCAATTAAATGCAGGTTTTTGAAATCCAAACCATTTTGTTTCCAAAGTAAATTCTGCCCTTTGCAGACTGTGGGCCAACTAATTGTTTGCCTGGGAAGCAGTGCCCGGGTTCGCACTTCAGTATTTCGGTGAGAATGGTAAAGTAACAAAAAATAAGTTCAGTGATATTCACTAAAACATGCAGCTGTATATTTCTTTCTTTCTCCCTACATCAGCATGTTATGAAATCAAAAGGGTGGCAGTAATCCCAAATGCTGTTATTTCAGGTAACAGATAAAGTGTCCCCTCATTCCTTGTCCTGGGATTTTTTTAGACTTGGGTGCTACTCTAACATAGTCACAAAGCACTTTATTTAAAAGAACTTGGAGTGCTCCGCAAAGGTTCATAATGTTACTTCCATCAACAGGGGAAACTGAGACGTGTGGGGGAATGTCCCCCCTACTGCTCCATTTTTCCTACTAAAACCTACTTCTTAAGCTGGGGTCCAATGCTGGCTAGCATAAGCACATAGCCAAACACATAGCATGTATAAAGCATTTCTGTAGATGAGACATGGTAAAAATCAACCCTTTTGTGGCTCACTGGCATATGTATTAAGAGATGTAGTTGGGAGTGAAGGGTGATGAGTGCCCAGCTTTGATGAACTCCTATGGCACCTCTTGCCTTCATGCCTAGGAAGAAGGCTGGGGGCACCACCATAAGAACCCCCAGAGAGGGCTTCCTGGCAGTTAAGGGTGTGATTCCTCCTGTGTGTCTTTTAGTACCTGCTTGCTTCATGTTCACCTCCTCACAGAAACTGAGGAGGTTTCTGAAAAAAGTAATTGGGCAAGCAGGTCTGTCTATGGTTGTGTGCTTAACCCTGGGCAAGTCAGGAAACAGGCTCAGGAATTCTGGTGTTCTGAGTGCCTTTACAAAGGTGGGTTAAGTGTGGGTACTTCAGATGAGATACCACTAGTTCCCTGGTGTCTCATTTCAGCCTCCTTCAAAAAATGCACCTCAAGCAGAATTAATAAACTTTGGCAAATCCGTTAACTTCATAATATACTGATAAGCAGATTATTTTTTTCCATATGCAAACAGTTCACCTCTTTCAAGGAAAAATAATATCAGTGTGGTGTTACAAAACAAAAAAGGTGGAGGTCATGTCTATAAGCATGCAAAACAGAGACGAAACAGGGGGTTAGTCAGGAAAATCCTTTAGGTACACAGACTCTGTTCAGATGAAAGTAATGAAAGCTACCTTGTAATATCACAGGTACTATGTTTTACAGTACCACAGAATACCTTCCAAATATATGTCATAAATACCAACAGTGTTTGATAGGCACAATTACTATAACGCAGTCATCCCCAAGTAAACTTATTGCTAAAAGCTGCAGTATCACTTTTTGCAAGTAAGATGACAGTATGATTTATGGAGAACTTGTCAGCCCAATGATTCTAAAGCTGCAAATGAGCTTTGTCATGCTATTTCTCTTCCCTTGTAAAAAGGATGCTGCTGTTTGTCCTTAAAACGCTTCAACTAGTCAGAACAACTCAAAGGAGAACTAGAAGGATAATTCCACAGCAGAAGGGACAACACTAACATATTTCAAGGACAAAATTGGATTGGATCATTTAAAGAGCAGGCTTAGACCTCCTTGCGAAAGACAGTTAGCAGCCTACCATAAAATGTGCACTTGTTCATGAAAAACCCACTCAGCATCCTACAGGCTTTGCAGAGTTTCTTCTGCGAAGGGACTTGAGCTACACCGAGAGATGCAGAGGTCTGCCTCAGTCCTCCGCTGTGCAGCCCAGCAGCTCTGACCGCAGGGTGATCCTGCCGTACCATGACCACGGAAGGATGCGGATGTGCCGGGCATAGATTGGAGGGTCGATGACGTTCTTACGGTGTGTGTCGTTGTCAAAATTTCCCTGGAACACCTGAAGGGCAAGTAGCAAGAAGATTTAAGACTGTGTGGCTTAAGGAACAAATGTGATACACACCTGATGTTCCCAGGCACCTCTCCATGCCAAATTTTGATCACAGAATCTTTGAACAGTTTGGGTTGGAAGGGACCTTAAAGTTCATCCAGTTCCAACCTCCTGCCACGGCAGGGACACCTTCCACTAGACCAGGTTGCTCCAGGCCCCATCAACTCTGGCCTTGAACACTGCCAGGGATGGGGAAGCCACAGCTTCCTTGGGCAACCTATTCCAATGCCTCATTTTCACGCTAAAGAACTTCTTCCTTATATCTAACCTAAATCTCCCATTTTATGTTTAAAGGCATTACCCCTTGTCCTATCACTATATCCCCTGACTATCTGGGCACACAACTGATGCTGTTAAAAGCACTTGCCTTTGCCAAGGCCTCGGGATTTCACTGCATGCTAGGGACCTCAGAACTAGGTATGAGTGTGGCATGCTCAGTCCTGGTACAGGTTTAGCCTTTGGCTCAAAACTTAACCTGCTGTTCTGCCAACACCCAGGGCTTCATTCTAAAAGTTACATAGAAATCATTAACATTTAAAAAAATCAAATGTCTTTTTACTTAACATTTGCATCACGTTGAATTAATCCCAGGAGATGCTGTTATTGTTTCCAAGAAAATAACATTAATAATTAAAGTTAAGTGGATTTTTTTTTTTGTATCATTTATGAATGCAGCTTGGATGCAACTGTAGAAGGCCTTGTAAAGTTAGTGATTCTCAAGGATGCTATCTTCTTGTGTCAAACAAAAGTAAGCACGTGAACTAAGGGCACCGGTTTGTAACCAGATTAAAAAACCCTAGCACAGTATAGTGCATGTTATGATCTTATTTCCACTAGTAGGTGTTAGCCAGTAGATAACTACGATCCTGAACTTTTGCCTGTGTTAAAACAAGACCAGATTTTCCCCCACTATTTAAACTCAAAGGCCACGTCAACCCCTTTTGGCAAAATGCTCATATTATTCCCTTGGGATATTTTCAGGCTTTTATGGGAAATTTTCATTCTCTTCAAATGTCAGCTAATTCACTTCTCACTTGTAAAAACTGGATTTGATGGCTTCTTGAAAATCGTGACTTTTTGGTCTCTATGCTGCACAATTTCTTTGAATTTTGAAAGCTTCTTCAAGTGCAATCAATTTGGCATCTTGAACAAAGCATGTATCCTCCACAAGTGATGCTTTTCTACAGGTGATAAATTTTCTTTCTTGTCTGGCATCATGCTAACACAGAGGCTGGAGCACTGAAGCAATCAGGAGTTAAGACAGAGAAAATTGCAGACAGGCTGACCACAGAAACAAGTGTTATGAGCCTAAGGAAAAAATGTATTTACCACTGGAAAACATGTTTGTTGCCCAAGTACCGTGTTGATTACATAAATCAACTGGAGCTTGGGCTAAGAAGATTGTGCCTGAATTTGGGTTTTCATCAAGGCAGGAAAACTCATTATTAAAATTACATAGTGGAATCCCCCAAGCTACAATATGCAGTTAGGAAAGGGATATTTTCATTTGATTCCTTGCGCATGCCTGCAATGTATTTCTTGATTTTTACTTTTATTTTATACCAAGCAAGATGATAAGCAATGCAGAACTGCAGACAATTCTTGCTGCAAAACTACTGGAAAATTCTCTTCATCCTTATTTTATTTACCCTACTAAGATGTACTTCAAAGATAACATTTAAATGCAGGCTTAGAATAAGAAACATTGTTTACTAGAAGAACCATTATATAGCCCCAGTACATGTATCTGCACACAGCTACGTGAAATGGATAAACCAACCACCAAACACATCTGAAGAAGGTGGGATTATGCCATTTACTTACAACAGGAAAACAAGAATTAAATTTTATTTCTAATTCCTACATGATTTCGTTAGCACTTGAAGTAAAACTCATCTCCTTCAGAGGTTAATTCAGGCAAATCAGAAATCTACTTTCCCTCAAAATTCAAGATCCAGTTTTAGGAAATTAACTAAATGTCTTAGATCAGAAAAAGGGGTGTGGGGAAATAAAGTTACGAGAAAGTGAGGGAAGCTTTGTGAGCACCCACAAATGTGACCTGCACGAAATACAACATTCTAAGAGCAAATTTTGCTGTGAATCCATGTCAAGTTTCTTATGGGGAAAAATTACATTTTTTGTCACTCTTTGGTTTTGTAGCCTAAGTTGGAGTCAAGAAACTTGGAAAGAGCAGAGAAGACAAGGGATGAAAGCTGTACATCTGACTTACCACTACAAAAGAGCTATTTCTGTAGCTGAAAGTAATTTTTCTTTAATTAAATGCTGCTTTATGCCCAAATAGTCAATACTAAATGAAACACCTAAGCAATTAAAAGTCCTTGAAGAGATGGCACCCTCCTACCATAAATGACCATGCCTCACACTTGTTTCTGAGGAGTTTGTTTCAGTAATCAGCACCTCTGAGCACTGTTATGATTTATTAGCATTCAAGAAGATGATGTTGGAGTTCTGTGTAATTTTTCAGATGAAAAAATGCATAATGACAGTAAACCCCAAGCTGATTAGTGGTCAAGGGATAAAGAGCACAGTGTAAGTTGTTAACATGTCTAGTGCATAATGCCAGTGCATATCATGAGTTCTGGGTGGGTGCAGATCTGGTCCTACCTTATCTCAAACAGCAGATATACAGAGTGAAGCAGCAAGATAGCCACAAGCATGGAAGAATGTCCTTTGAACATTATTAAACAGACTAAGTCTCTTCATCTTGGAAGGACAGAGATGTGGCAAACTGTAAGTACCATGGAGAAAATCAATAGTGAGCAGTATTGCCAAGAGGGGACAAGGAATGAAAACAGGTTTGTCCTGAGCCGCCTTAAAGGCCACAGTGTCCCATACAACACATAACTGAACTGTGGCACAGCTTCTTAGAATCACAGCCTGGTTTGGATTGGAAAGGACCTCATCCAGTTCCAACCCCCTTTCACAGGCAAGGACACCTCCCACTAGACTAAGTTGCTCCAAGCCCCATCCAACCTGGCCTTGAGCACTGCCAGGGATGGGGCAGCCACAGCTTCTCTGGGCAACCTGTGCCAGGACCTCGCCACCCTCACAGGGAAGAACTTCTGCCTAAGAGCTCATCTCAGTCTCCCCTCTGTCAGGTTAAAGCCATTCCCCCTTGTCCTTTTGCTACAGGCCCTTGTCCAAGACAGGTTTCTTGCAGGTATTGGAAAGCTTCTATTCCACAGCCTGTAATTACTGCTAAGGAAGTGTTACAAGTAAAATCAACACTGACTATTAGAGAATCAGGTAGAAGAAAGCAAGACCCTGGGGAACTACACTAGGGAAGAACAACAGACTTACGTGTCTTTCTTCACTAGGCATCTTCTCTAGTCCTCTGCTACATGTAGGGCCATACAGTGGTTATATCTATTTATGTATGTCTGCACTCAAAAAGTGTAACTTACTAAAACATTTACCCAACAGATTCAGCAATTTTACACATGCACGCCTCACGCACATATGTGCCACTCCTCTGTATCTTTAAGCTCTTACAGCTGCTATTAAAAGAAAAACCAGTAGAAAAATTCATGCTGTTCGGCTTTTAAATATGGTAACTTATTTTATGATCAGTTCATGCAAAAGAGAATCAAAACCTGGAAAATGTGAACTGGTATTCCCTGCCAAAAATATGTTTCAAAATATTAGAAAGTCTTCCTTATAATTGTGTCCAACAAGCAATTTTTGGAGCAAGCAATGTTGCTTCAAGCATTCACTACGATTTTTAAATAGGACTGTTTCATGGCATATGCAGCAAATTCAAGTAATGGCAATGTAAGTTGATTTATATTTTAAAAAGAAAACTATTTTATGTTTTACAACATAGTAAGTTATGAGAAACATCTGAAGAATAACCTATTACCACTGCTGTTTGCTTTGCTCCAAACACAGAGCTGGAAATCAGGCTTTAGGGCACATCCACAGGACTCATTAACTGGCAGTTGTAGTAAGATTGTGGTGCTGTGTCACTGGATATGCACAAGGACAAAAATTCAGGAGTCTGATTCTCTACAGAGAATCTTTCTGGATCTCATGTCTCACAGAAACTTTAACTACATGAAAAATCTGCATCAGCCATAGCATTATTGGTTCCTGATATTTGATAATGGCTGAGAGCCGAGACTTTAATAGTCAAGCTTTAGATGGTGAAGTCATTATGTTGTCTGCTGTACCTTAACCATACTTTTTATTTTGAACACGCGATTTCATAGAGCAGCTAATCCTGCTTATATAGAGCTATACCTAGAAACAGTTATACCTGTCTTCTGTTTGGAGTTTGTTTCAATGCAGAACATCTCACTCTTTTGACATATAATTTAAAATCTAAAATTAATCTCAAATCTAAAAAGAAGAAAATTATTTTTGACAGCCATATTCCTTTATCTTGAAAACATTTTATTTCTTTATTACTATTCACTGAAGAAGACTTGCTTAAGCAAACAGAGGTAATTTACAGACTTGGAACAGCCTGTTTACAAGTTTTTGGCTCTTGATGGAGTAAACTTTCACCATGAAGAGTTACAAGTGAACAACGCTAGCTAAAAGACAAGTGAAAGATGCATACTGCATCCTTTTGGAAGATGCTTGCATGGCTAAATAGGGAATTGCTCGGTATGCTCAAGTGGAAGAGGAGAGTTTACAGGTCATGGAAAGAAGGGCTGGTCACTTGGGAAGAATATAAGGCTGCTGCTAGAGGATGTAGGAAAGCTGCTAGGATGGCTAAGGCCTCCTTGGAATTAAAGCTGGCGAGAGGGGTCAAGGACAGCAGAAAGAGCTTTTTCAAATACATGGCAGGTAAAACTAACACCAGAGGCAATGTAGGCCCGCTGATGAACGGGACGGGTGCCCTGGTGACAGAAGATACAGAGATGGCAGAGTTACTGAATGACTTCTTTGTCTCTGTCTACTCTGCTGGAGGCAGTCCTGAAGAGCCCTGTACCGCTGAGACCCCGGATGAAGATAGGTCAACAGAGCGGTCTGCCTTAGTCGATGAGGAATGGGTTAAAGACCAGTTGAGCAATCTGGATATCCATAAATCCATGGGTCCAGATGGGATGCACCCGCGGGTGCTGAGGGAACTGGCTGAGGTCATTGCTAGACCGCTCTCCATCTTCTTTACCAAGTCTTGGGAAACGGGAGAGGTGCCTGAGGACTGGAGGAAAGCAAATGTCACTCCTGTCTTCAAAAAGGGCAAGAAGGAGGACCCGGGTAACTATAGACCAGTTAGCCTCACCTCCATTCCTGGGAAAGTGATGGAACACCTTATCCTTGGTGCCATCTTAAGGCATATCAAGGATAAGAGGGTTATGAGGGGCAGTCAACAGGGCTTCACGAAGGGGAAGTCGTGCTTGACCAATCTCGTAGCCTTTTATGAGGAAATAACACGGTGGATGGATGATGGTAGAGCGGTGGATGTGGTCTACCTCGACTTCAGCAAAGCGTTTGACACAGTCTCCCACAGCATCCTTGCGGCTAAATTGAGGAAGTGTGGTCTGGATGATCGGGTAGTGAGGTGGACTGTGAACTGGCTGAAGGAGAGAAGCCAGAGAGTTGTAGTCTATGGGGCGGAGTCTAGTTGGAGGCCTGTATCTAGTGGAGTGCCTCAAGGGTTGGTACTGGGACCAGTATTATTTAATATATTCATCAACGATTTAGATGAGGGAATTGAGTGTACTATCAGCAAGTTTGCTGATGACACTAAGCTGGGAGGGGTGGCTGACACGCCAGAAGGCTGTGCTGCCATCCAGAGGGACCTGGACAGGCTGGAGAGCTGGGCGGGGAATAACTTGATGAAATATAACAAGGGAAAGTGTAGAGTCCTGCATCTGGGCAGGAACAACCCCAGGTTCCAGTATAGGCTGGGGAACGACCTGTTAGAGAGCAGTGTAGGGGAGAGGGACCTGGGGGTCCTGGTGGACGACAGGGTGACCATGAGCCGACACTGTGCCCTTGTGGCCAAGAAGGCCAATGGCATCCTGGGTTGTATTAGAAGGGGGGTGGTTAGTAGGTCGAGAGAGGTCCTCCTTCCCCTCTACTCTGCCCTGGTGAGACCTCATCTGGAATATTGTGTCCAGTTCTGGGCCCCTCAGTTTAAAAAGGACAGGGACCTGCTGGAGAGAGTCCAGCGCAGGGCAACTAAGATGATTAAGGGAGTGGAGCATCTCCCTTATGAGGAAAGACTGAGGGAGCTGGGTCTCTATAGTTTGGAGAAGAGGAGATTGAGGGGTGACCTTATTAGTGTATATAAATATATAAAGGGGGAGTGTCACGAAGATGGAGCCAGGCTCTTCTCAGTGGCAAACAATGAAAGGACAAGGGGTAATGGGTACAAATTGGAGCACAAGAGGTTCCACTTAAACCTGAGAAGAAACTTCTTCTCAGTGAGGGTGACGGAACACTGGAACAGGCTGCTCAGGGAGGTTGTGGAATCTCCTTCTTTGGAGACATTCAAAACCCGCCTGGACACGTTCCTGTGTAACCTTATCTAGGTGTTCCTGCTCCGGCAGGGGGATTGGACTAGATGATCTTTTGAGGTCCCTTCCAATCTCTAACCTACTGTGATACTGTGATACTGTGATGCTTTCCATTACAAAAGGCTGTGGAGGTGTTTTTAATGTACACACGTGTGTGTGCACATATGCTTTTGGAGTGATTTAGAAAAAAGATATTCTTTCTTTTCAGTTGGAATGCATAAAGTCTCTGGGTGTGAATTTTCTACTCTTGATCTTGGTCATCTTCCTTTCTTCTTCATCAAACACTTTTCCCCTGACTGGCTGATGACAGGAGTTGGTTGGCATATAATTGTTAGCTGTGGAAAAGAGTCCTGTGCCAGGAGAAGGACTGCCTTTTCCGTCTCTGTAATACATGAATAAGAATTTATATTACATGAACTTTATTATTTCTTCAAGTTCAGAATAGACACCAGACACAGAAATCTTTTAAACTTGTGAAACTTACTATCACATTCTTGTTATTTTTAACTCTCGATCTGTCTACTGATGCTACTAAAGTAAGATTTTACTCCACTGTACATAGTTTGTAGGTGCTTTATGATAGAGATTCAAAGCCAAGCAAAAAGACAAATATTCTGAAGACCAACTTCCCTCCAGAGGTGCTTCTGGAAATTCAAGCCAAAGACTGTTAATATGAACATGTTGTCTTCCTTCAGATCTTAGTGTGGTAAAAGGGGAAGGGATATATGTGCTGGAGGCACAATCTGGAATGAGCGTACCTAGATCTTAATCTCACACAGATCACGTTAACTCAGTTGAAAGTAACAGAAGTCACTCATAATTTAAACCAGTGCATAAAAAAAATACTGTTAGATCAGAAATATTATTTTAAGTAATAGCATTAAATTATAATAATTTAAATAACATTACTAAAGAAAGTTCTTTGGCTGTGCAAAGTATGTGGACTACATGCAGGAGCTGAATCTATCAATGCAAACCAGCCACTGTAGTAATTAAACACAGCACACAAAAACCATTCACAAACCTAGCAGAAAGATTTTTAACCTGACATGATCTAACTTTTCATTTTTAAGTAGGTTCCTGTCTTCTGTTGCTGTGGCAACTAACTATGTATGCAAAGAATATAACTTACAACTAGTTCATCTTTTGTGCACAAATCCAGTGTCCATTTGCATACCAGACATTGTCTATCTACCATTAATTGCACTGCTGTGGCTAATAGTGACTGACAGTGCTGCAGACTGATGGCCTTCTCTAGGCTGCTTCCAAATGTTCTCCTCTTATTTTAAAAAATGGCCTCTAAAATGCCATTTGACACTGCAGCTGGCCTTGAGTTACCTACAGCAGACCATGCAATTTATAAAACATGTGGAAACAGATTAAAAAGAAAAAAAAGGGTCAGATTTGGTTTGTATGTTCTTAGGTTTAGAGGCATAGTGAGCTACTGACCTCTAGTTGAGAAAAACTAGATAGCTATTAGCTCTGGTCCTTTTTTCTAAAATACACTTTCTTCCTACTTGACAGTCCGCAATGGAATTTATTTTGGTTCTTGAAGGCAAGAGAAAAAGCTTTCATATTTTTCAGGCAGTTCATTCAAACTGTTTAAAATGAAAGAGACATTTTAAAGACGCATTTCCCTCCCCTCCTCTCCCCATTCATCTGCATTCCTAGAAGTTCAGCACAGATATGAATTCAAATGATGGCTGTTAAAATAACAGAAGCCAAACAGGAGCTGCAGGAGCCACTCTTCTTGGAACAGCTTCTCCATTTGCAATGGTGCAAAGAAGAAAACAGCACCACATTTCCTTCTGTTTGAAATGACTATTTTGTAGCAGAATGGTCAAAGATACAGGCTGCACATAGTGCACTTGTGAACAGAAGATACCAATATCTTTTCCTCAGTGAAGTAATTTTCCAAATGAAAAGGCAGAAGGGAATAGCTTCAGGAGTTCACTGAGATCAGCTGATACATTAGGACTCACTCTGTAAACTGCTGAATAGTGAGATGGAGGAATCAGAACAGAGCTTTTAGCTCTTACATCAAATAAAGTCACAATATTCATCTGCAAATCACTATTACCAGCCTACCAATATGTCCATAATTTCTGCGTCTGAGACGTTCTTTTTATGTTTGCTTTTCCAGAATGCAAAATGGCATATTTTCTGCTGACTTTAGTTATTTTTCTTTTATCCTGTCTTCCTTTTCCTTAAAATTTTGAGAACAATCTTTCTCCTAACTTATTGGATGATTGCACAAGGATCACAGGATGAGTATAGGATGACTAAATCACCTGCAGAGGAAATAAGGAATCTATGGTGTTCTATAATTGGCAGAAGAAATCAAGATGTTCAGTTAATAAATAGAATGAATGAGGGTAAATTATGAATAATTTATGCTTGCCACTGTTGATAGTTGCCAGTGTGTGTCTTTCATCTCTTTTCTGTATCTCCTGATACAGACAGAAGAAACAAAGTTTCACTTTGTTGTGAAAACACATTTTCTTCTGCAGTGTTCTTGCATTTTGGGCCAAATCTTGTATCATGACTTAAACTGAGGAAATTGTTGCAGATCCTGTGCAAAGTTGTCACTATCAGACAGGACCAGTGATGCTATTTTAATTCTGCTCGCTATAAGTAAGATACATCATGGCTTTTCTTAGGCTGTTTTTATTTTTCATATATATTTTTGTCCCACTGCACAGGCTAGAGTGTAGCCAGTATTTCTGGTTCTATACATATCCAGTGTGGACAACTGCCACCAGAATACACTGGATCAACACATGCCTAGCTGGAGCAGTGATGAAGGGTTTGGTGTCAAACTGTAAGCTTTTACTGGGCGAGTGCAATTTGTGTATTCACAGTAATAAAATAGATGATGGAAATAAATTTGCTTGTTAGAAGTGAAGATGTGGCCAAGATTTTCCCATTTCGAAAGGCAGTATCAAAGTTCAGGGTGGTCTTTACAAAATGAGATCAATGGTGCAATTTAATAACAATGACTAGCAAGCCAAACCTTAGGAAGTCATAATCAATGTCACAGGTAGAATATCCAGAATAATGGAACAGGCACTAGTTCTGTGCTAAAGATTGCAACACTATAGCAAGTTTTGGAAACCACACTTCAGGAAGGGCTCATCCAAGAAGAACACGGAAGACTGATCCGAGGTTGAGAAACCATACACTTTGAGGAAAGACTGCAAGAGTAGATAATTGTTGTTTTTGTTTTTTCTTTCTTTTTCCAAGAAGAAATCGCTTAACGTACTTCAAACAAACAAACTGAAAAGATTAAGATAACACTTCTTTTTGCCTGTGAGGACAGTCAGGTGTGTTGCTGGGATGGCGATAAGCGATCTTTCCACTTTTAACAATATTAAACATGGGAGTATAGACTTTTCATCCCCAGCTGTTAAATAATAATCTGATGGAGAATGGTGCAGGGTACGATCATTGTATGAGGTGAAAGACAGGTGAGTGAATTAAGCTTTAGTTCTGAAAATGAACTGTTGAGCCTACTCCTAGGGTGGCAGGATGGGACCTGGGGCTTGTTCGATCTCATATCCTGCTGAGGATACCTCAGAGGGGATGGAAAGAGAAGAGCACAGTCTCTACAAAGGTCAACAAATAATGCGTCTAGATGCTGTCTTGAGATCCTTTCTAGCCCTACCTCCTATAAAGTTTTGCCAAGCTGACAGACAGCTAGCATTTCTGGAATGTCAGATCCTGCTGTAAGACTTTGACGTTTCCAGAACTGTGTCACAGTACAGTTTGGACTAATGTTTGTTTATCACAGGATGAGATCTAGCCTTGTATTGAGTATCTTGTTTATTTTGTACACATTTAAATTCACAAGTTGTTACTTCTAATTTCCAGCTAAGTGTATTTGATCACATTCTACTTTTAACTGTTCTTTATTTTTTACAGAATCATAATAATATGCAACTATTCTTAGGGATGTTAATTAGTACGGCATGTGAGATGTTTTAATAAGACAATGATTAAGAGTTTTCCATTGTTTGTCATAGAATATGTATATAGCAAATAACAATCCAGCTGATGGTGAAAGTGAGAAGAACTTGATCGCCTTGGCAAATGTTATAAACAAGTGTAGACTGTTTATAACATTCGCCATTGCCATTTATAAGAGTGCTGTTAAGTCAGAGTGCATTTTATTTTAGATCTGTTTGTGACTGCTGCTGTGTTCCTCACTAAAGACTTGAACGCATATTCCCTATTTTAGTAACTTGAATGAAACAGATTGCTAATACAAGCTTGGCTTGGAGAAAACATTCATTTCACAGCAGACCTTTTGCTTCTGTTTTTAAATGCCAGGGACTTACAATGGGATGTGTGCAAAGTACTGAAGTGACTATCTGTCATTTGTATTGAATGCATTTATGTTACATCTACAAAAGGTGAGTTGTTTCCAATTTTTATGTGACAACCAGTTATACAAGATACATCCATAATCACTGGTGTCAGGACCTTTTCAGTTGGATGGCTAAAGCAACTGATATTGTTTTCCCTATCTAAAGTACTTTAGAGTTTAGTAGGCAAAAATCTCAGAGCAAGATAAAACCTCAGTAAACTGCCATTTGGGTTTTAAGACTGGGACTTTACAGCATCATCTCTGGATAACAATCTTACAAACATAACACTTCTATGCAAACACACACATCCAGCTATGTACATATTTAATCCAGTAATTTAGAACACTTTCCCCTAAAAATAATGGGTGTACATTTGATCAATCACTTAAAATCATCAAAATGTAAGGGATGCAGCTGCCTAACCCTTCATCAATAGATCTACCTGTACCCACACAACACAGATCAATACATATCAAAAGCTTCCTTATTACTCAGAAAAAAAATAAATAACTGACCTATACGGAGGGTATGAAATTTTACTGAAGAATTTTTGTTTACTTTAAGAAAAGTAAGGACAAGTGGGAACATTCATCATCCTGTTAAAAACACCGTGTTTGAGAGATGCAGCATCAGACCTATCAGCCATCTGTTATTTTTATTAATGTATCTTTTGTTTCAATCAGACAAAATCCCACTAAGACATTTAATAAATAATTCACATTTTGTCAGCTTTCTTAATGTTTCCCTTAAGCAATGCATATGCTGTAATCCCTTTCTTAAGAGATGATACTATGAATTCAGGTGTATAAAAGTCTAATACAGTTTAAAGGAAAGGTATAATATCCTAAATGACAAGAGAAGTTAAATGCTTGCAGGTAAATCAATTAGCAAACCTATACTTTCTCTATGCCTCTCATTAAACATTTGCAAAAAAAGTTGACAATTTTTTTATGTTTTGTGCTCATTTAATAGCGCAATAAACCAATAATCTTTCCATTGGGTATTTGAAACCCAATGATTAATTTCCACTTAAAAATGAAGCCAAAATGGCTAGGTAATGAGGTATCCTAAAGATGTGCTTTAAAGAAAACTCAGAAAATAATGCATACTTATTAAAATACAGAGACATAGATCTTGAATATACAAATAAACTGTTATTTATATACCTTCTCCCCTGGAGTTAAAGGAAGAAGCAATTCCAATAAAAGGAAAACTATGAAGTTTTATGTCCCATATTTAATAGTGTTAAATCAGGTGCACTGCATTGATAGGTATGGTATTACAGCACTGTGAATGTCATTGTGTTATATGACTCTCTTTCATTCACCTTGACTTTTATCTGTGTGATTCCACACATATGGAACCCTATGAAACAGGCAGCATGCAATAATCTACAGTCTTACAGCACTGGCGTCATTACAGATGTAGACCTCTGTAGTAATGCAACTGAAATATCAATCTTCTATTTTTTTACCTTATCCTTCTTTTGTTTGTCATCTTGGTATACGATCCAGTTCTCCCCATCATTACTGTAAGCAAGCTTGTAGGACCCCACAAATTGGACGTGACCAAAATCTTTAGCTCCTTGGGTAATTATGCCAGTGATTTTTGTAGGGGCAAGCAGGTCAACCTGAACAGAACAGGACAGAAATAAACCAGAAGAATGTAATTAGTTTCAGTTTCACTTTGCAGTCTGACCTCACATCACACCAAAACAAAATGGTGCAGCATGTCACACATTTTTTGAAGCCCCTTAGTTCATGGTGGAAGAGGACCCAATCCAAAATGTGACTATGCACTGTTTTGGAATCATGCCCTTCTGCAAGCTCTAGTCAACTTGCATTACTTTTCTGTTTGTTACTCATGGTTTATACCACCTAATGGCACAACAGGGATAACCTTGTACCACTATCTATGGTATGAGGTGTGGGTGTGAGGTGTCAGACACTACCCCAACAAAATAGCAGTCTCCAGTGCAAATAATCCGCAGCCAAAAAGTGTTCCCATGTGCTCTTAATAATCAGAACAATCAGAATACTGAGACAAAGTATGTCAGAGGCTGCTTCCCCAAGCACCTTTCAATTTCCTTTGCAATAACAGAGCTTGTGCTTTACCAAGTCATTCAAAACATCTGCTTTCACACTTCTTTTCCTGCTGAACTTTTCTTCTCTCTTCAAGCCTTTATTTCTTTTTCTACCTCTAAAGCTCTAACTTTTACATTTCTTGATTTTCTTTTTTATTTGTATAATCTTAGCACAAGACTTAAAAAAGCAAGGCAGGAATCTTAAAGCCTAAGAAAATCTGAGTTTTCAAGTGGCTTTCACATGGGTCAGCACCTCTGAGATCAGTTCTTTTGAACCGGAACCTGACACCGAATATAAAAGATTTGGGCCAGATGCCTTGGATTAAAATGATCAAGGAACAGAATACAGTAACAGAATTAAATTGACCTAATAATATATTTTTAGAGGAAGAATGGAGGAGCTGAATTCCCTGTTAAAATTGACATTTTCTTGAAATGTGAAGGTAAAATTGAGGTTTAATTCTGTGCTCCTGTGCTCTCCAGCAATGTGCCAAGCCGGTGAAAAACAAAAAAGGAAGATAAAAAGGTAGATTTACTTCAAACAATAAATGGCTGTGAAGCAGTAGACATTTTTAGTATTGCCTGTTAAATGAGACAAGAGAAACTAATAGTAAAAATATTACAGTAAAATGACAGGAGTGCTGAACTCCATGAGAAGATCAGTGATGTTTTTACTGCAAGAAATTAAAAGGAGAAGGTGAAGAAATATAGAATTTCTCACTTATCAAATGCTGAAGATCCAGTGTTGCAATTCTGGGAAGCTGAGGCCACCTGAGCAAACTAGATTTTGACTGAAATATGGGTCAAGACAGAAGAACAGATGTGATACAAAGCATAAAAAGTTAGTCATGAGAACAGAATGAAAAATATGCAAGTATAAGAAGTCAGCTAGTCCAAAACAGTGCCTTAGAAAGACAGACACTACAGTTTGGAGTGTATAAAAAAGAAAACAGAAAATTGTAAGCGTACATTTATAAGAGGGAAAATGAATTCTTAGTGCAGACAAGCAATACGGAGAGCCCTCCCCCAACATCTGAAGACAGATAGCAAACTAAAGCTTTAATACTGAGACACTGTGACAGTAAGTGGAAGATGCCATTAGTTCTACCATAATGAACTGATTTATTGCCATCTGATAGCAGCAGTATTGCTAGGAGCAGCACCCCGCCACGTGAGGGAAGTATCCTTGGGAGGCAAACCTCTTTTTGTTTTCAATTTTGGTCAATGGAGTGAGACTGTGCGACTAAACAAACGATTACTCAGCACAGCAGTCTGATTTTGATGCTTTCGTGGACTGCTTGAAGGGACTTCTTTCTCCTGCAAATAGTGCAAGGAGACTTCCTTCCATCGCCTAAATGTGCCTCTTGGAAATGCAAGCTGCTGATTAGTGTTTGTTTCACAAATTAATAAACACCAGGTCTCCAGACCTTGCTTCCAAACATTCTGGAGTCTAAATGAATAGTCTGTTTTTCAAAAAGGCTGATCTGGTAAGGAATGGTCCACACTTTCAGGCAGCATTTGAACTAAACATTTCAGAGTCAACTTCAAATTCTCTTTATAAATAATTTTGACATTAGCATTTTACAGGGTAACCTCTTTTTTAGCGGAGAACGCTTCTTATATTTGAAGTCAATGTCTCTCCTGTTAACTTCAAAAAATGCCTCCAAAAACCAGTTATTTTTAAAATGTTTCAAGTAATCTAAAAAGATTTCACAAATATTTTACATGGCCATGACACTCAAAAGTATTCCTCTTTGAAATTCAGAACAGGGAGAAAAAAAAATCTCATTAATTCAGGGGATTTCAAAGGTAAAAATCACAATGAATCTTTATTATCACATAGATCCAATGTTAATAAAAATATCCTAGTAACATGTTTATTTTATATTTATCCTATAAGCACATGTTTTGTGTTTATAGGATATATCCAGTGGTCTTATACTCTTGTTCAGAAAAATGATGTGGAAAGCTGAAAGGTAATTTGGCATATGTTCAGTCTTTTTCTGAAAGACTCACATAGCACTATGTAGAATATGGGTGTGCATTTGTGTGCATTATATTAAAAGAAATGGAAAAAGGAATAATGAGTAGACAGATTCTGTTCTAGGTCTTGACAACAGAAACAATAGGTATTGCTGGAGATGAAGAAAAAGACTAAAAGGGTACGGCACCAGCATCTCTCTCTCATGCTTTAGTATATTATTTACATAGTCATTCATAAGCTGATAAGCCTTCAGGCGAGAAAAATTGCCTAATCTATCAATACAGAGCTTTCCCTCTGTTGCTTAATTACCTTCAACAAAGGGTTAACACCCTTGCTTTTCATTCTTCCTACTGAAAGTACTTGAGAACATAAAGGTGAGAAGAATTTATACCAATTTCTAGGCAAAACATCTGCATTAAAATAGCGGACAAGAAATTCATAACTTCCTATCAGAACGCAGAACACATTTATTCAGTTAATATAGACTGCAAGTAACAGCCTATCAAACAAATTACCAGGAGAGAAGTTGAATTAATACACAACCACTACATACTCTTCAAAGCTGAATGTGATTAACAGGATCAGAATGTGACTTTGGCTTTTTCAATGCAGCAGAATTTAAAACAAGGTAGAGGCAATTAGCCTGCAACTGATAGGATCATTAGCTGGCTACAAGGAAAGCCATGGTTTACAGTTTAATGTACATTTCTACAAGCAGCTGATCAAAAAGCAGTTTAACATCTTGTGTCTGAAAGAACTCTCTCGGGCTATAGCTACTCCCCTTCCCACCCTGCTTCAGATGTTAAAGACGATTCAGTGTGATTTGGAGGAGAATTAATTTAAGAAAAAGCACAAGGATAAACTGACATGAGTATGAAATATTTTTAATGAATCACTTCATGGATGTGCAGCATGAACTTATGTGTCAGTGTGCAGTTAAATGTGGAGTGAGTAGGTCTTCCTGATCAGCAGAAATGTCACATGCATGCTCTGTCCCTGCTCTGAACAGCACAGAGCTAATAAACCTCAGCTCTCAAGATCTGACTATGCAGATATGGCCACCATGACTATTCATATGGCCATCAGAACTCCTTGAGACCTGCCATGTACAGAGACCTTCTATCTCACAACATTCGTTTCTCCCAGGAGCAGGAACCTAGGCATGAGACACTTCTAGACATTTGGGTTAGCTCCCCATAAACCAGTTTGGATCTGCAAACAGTACAACTGCATTTGCATTCACTGTGCATGAGCACTGCTTCTGGACTCATGGCAATACACTGCCTACCACAACCTACTGACTTGGGCAACCCCAGTTGCTCTAAGGACCACGCATCTGCTCACTCACATACCCCCACACCTGGTGGGATGGGGAGGAGAACTGGTAAAAGTAAAACCCATGGCTGGAGATAAGAACAGTTAATCAAAATTAAATATAATAACAACAAGAACAAAATAACAATGACAACCACAATAATGAAGATGAAAATAGAAACAACGAAAAGAGAGAGATGATTAAACCCAAGAAAACCAAGTGATGCCTAATACCATTGCTCATCACTCACTGATACCCAGCCGACCCTCCAGCAGTTATTGGTCCTCTCTGGGTAGCTCCCCAGTTTATATACAGGGCAAGATGTGCTGTGGTATGGAATACCCCTTTGGCTAGTTCCGATGAGCTGTCCTGTTTCTGCTCCCTCCTGGCTTCTTGTGCCTCTCCTCAATGGCAAAGCATGAGAGACCAAACAGCCTTTGATCAGGGTAAGCATTTCTGAGCAACAACTAAAACGTCTCTGTGTTATCAGCATTATTCTCAGACAAAAGCCAAAACACAGCACTACCAGCTGAAAGCAGGACACTGTTATATCAGAAAGCTCAGTAAAAGTGGAGTAGATGTGCCATGAAATATCAACCACAACTCTGCAAATATCTCTTTCCCACTCCTTTTCCCTTTTCTACATACTTGGTGGAAACAAATTAAGTTCCAGGCATTTTCTGGGACTATTAGAGAGTTGGGACAGTACATGAATGAAAGGCCACCTGTGAACAGGACTTGGGAGAAGAAATGGGTAGCTTTCACAGGATTGCATGTGGAAGCTGAGTGATCACACAGCTTGTCGTGGTTTAACCCAACCAAACAGCTTGTTCACTTACTCCCAGTGAGTGGTGCCAGGCTGGAAGCAATCGAGGCCCACGTTAGTCCGCCCCCCCCCTTCCCCAGGGGCTGCCGCCCCCTTTCCCCGCTCCCAGAGGGGTGGGGAGGAGAATCGAAGGAATGCAACTCCCACGGGCTGAGATAAGAACAGTCTAGCAACTAGTGTACAATACGAATCACCACCGCTACCACCAACGACAACAATGATAAGAGAAAATAGCAAAGGAAAGGAGTACAATACCACGCGCCGAACCACCAGTCCGACCCGGCCGACCCCCTCTCCTTCCGGGTACCTCCCAGTTCCCCCCTGGGCATGACGTGCTGTGGTATGGAATACCTCTTTGGTCAGTTTGGGTCAGGTGTCCTGTCTCTGCTTCCTCCCGGCTTCCCCTCCTCCCTGGCAGAGCATGAGACTCACAAAGTCCTTGGCCAAATCAAAACATCATTTTTATCAGCTTTGTCCCCAGCCCGAAAGCCAAAACACAGCACTGCACCAGCTACCAAGAAGGAGAAAAAATGACTGCTGCTGCTAAACCCAGGACATTATCCACCCCTTATTCCATACCATTCACGTCATGCTCAGATCCTACATTTTCAATATACCATCACTCCGATCTCAGTGCACTTCTATCTTAGTGCAAAGACTAGTCCCTATAAAGCTGCTGAGTCCATCTGGTCCATGATGTCAGGCTCCATCTCTTGTAACAGTCTTTCAGAACAGGAGAGGCCGCGTGCAGTATTGGGTCGTTGCCTGCTGATGCTGATCATTCCCTTACTGTAGAACTTGTCTGGTTCTGTCAAAGTTCGCTCTCTGTTGGGATGATGGTTGAAGGGAAGTCAGGGCTAGTCGCTGGTGGCCTGAAGACATCTGGTTGATGGGCTATTAAAGTATTACACAGCAGGCAACAACATACAATTAAGTTCATTGCCTGTTTTCCCCTAAAATTAAATCCCCTTGAGGTACACATCAGACTTCCCCATCATCCCGCATTACCCACCAAGTGTATCCAGGTCCCTGAGCAAAAGCAATCCCACGAGTGGGTTTGCCTTTACTTGAAGCAGGAATAACCCAGACTGTCTTCCCCAGCAAATTCTTCATATGCACCACAGGAACTTTGTCCCCCTCTACAATATGTAAAAGTTCCGATTGGGCTGGGCCAGCTCCGTTGGCAGATCCTCTGGTGTTGACCAACCAGGTGGCCTTTGGTAAGTGTGTATCCCAATGCTTGAAAGTTCCGCCACCCATTGCTCTCAGCATAGTTTTTAACAGCCCATTGTACCTTTCCATTTTCCCAGAGGCTGGTGCATGGTAGGGGATGTGATATACCCACTCAATGCCATGCTCTTTGGCCCAAGTGTCTATAAGGTTATTCCGGAAATGAGTCCCGTTGTCTGACTCAATTCTCTCTGGGGTGCCGTGTCGCCACAAAATGTGTTTCTCAAGGCCCAGGATAGTGTTCCGGGCAGTGGCGTGGGGCACAGCGTACGTTTCCAGCCATCCGGTGGTTGCTTCCACCATGGTAAGCACATGGCGCTTACCTTGGCGGGTTGGTGGCAGTGTGATATAATCAATCTGCCAGGCCTCCCCATATTTATACTTCAGCTATCGTCCTCCATACCAAAGAGGTTTTAACCGTTTGGCTTGTTTAATGGCAGCACATGTTTCACACTCATGAATAACCTGGGCAATAGTGTCCATTGTTAAGTCCACCCCTCGATCACGGGCCCATCTATATGTTGCATCTCTGCCCTGATGGCCTGAAGTGTCATGGGCCCACCGGGCCAAAAATAATTCACTTTTATGTTGCCAATCTAAGTCCACCTGAGCCACTTCAATCTTAGCAGCTTTATCCACTTGTTGGTTGTTCTGGTGTTCCTCAGTGGCCCGACTCTTGGGTACATGGGCATCTACATGGCGTACCTTCACCACCAGGTTTTGCACCCGGGCAGCAATATCTTTCCACAGTGCAGCAGCCCAGATAGGTTTACCTCTGCGTTGCCAGTTGCTCTGCTTCCATTGCTGCAACCACCCCCACAGGGCATTTGCCACCATCCATGAGTCAGTATAGAGATAAAGTACTGGCCACTTTTCTCATTCAGCAATGTCCAGGGCCAGCTGGATGGCTTTCACCTCAGCAAACTGACTCGATTCACCCTCTCCTTCAGCAGTTTCTGCAACTTGTCGTCGAGGATTCCATACAGCTGCCTTCCACCTCCAATGCTTCCAAAGCACTAGAGGGGCCCACTGGACTAGATACTTGCCCATACTGTCCCACACACCCTGCCACTCATGGCTGTCCAGCCTCAGAGAAAATCTCTTGGTCCTCCTACTTCGTTGTTTAACCCCAGACAAGACCCAAACCTGACTCTGCGTAACTTTTGAAAACAGATGAAAGAGTTGTGGCCAAAATACACTCTGTATACGTGCCAACATGGTGATCCCCATCACAATCAGCAAACAAGTCTCAATAGCATTAAAAGGCCATTCAAAACTCTCAAATGATGCTGTAAATGCTCTGGGGGGAGGACTGGGAGGGTAAAAGAATGCCTCCTTCACAGGTTGACCACCCGAGAAGGAGAAAGAATATGTGTAATTGCTAAGCACTTCTATTATATACCTCCCAAAGTATAAAGGTGGTGACCATACTGGGAACATAAACCAGATAAGTTTCATGATCAATAATTCTATTGTGTTACAAGTCATCATCATAAAGTACACTGAGACAAGAACTTTAGCCCAAGCCCCACACTTGAAAAACACTAATACAGCAAATACCAGATCTAAGTAAGTTACAACATTCTGAAGCTGTGAGATCAAGAGGAACAACTTTGAGAGCCAATAAATCAGCATTGTGATGAGTGACTATTAATCCGGTCAGATCTGTTGTTATCTCAACCCCTTCGTGCCCCACGTTGGGCGCCAAAAAGAACTGTCGTGGTTTAACCCAACCAAACAGCTTGTTCACTTACTCCCAGTGAGTGGTGCCAGGCTGGAAGCAATCGAGGCCCACGGTAGTCTGCCCCCCGGCTTCCCCTCCTCCCTGGCAGAGCATGAGACTCACAAAGTCCTTGGCCAAACCAAAACATCATTTTTATCAGCTTTGTTCCCAGCCCAAAAGTCAAAACACAGCACTGCACCAGCTACCAAGAAGGAGAAAAAATGACTGCTGCTGCTAAACCCAGGACACAGCTCAAGGAGTCTCTCTTGGAACAGAAACACACATTGCGATTCTGGCTTACAAGACAAGCCTCAAAAATTGCACAAATTGCAGAATTCTCCATCCTCTCAGACATGAACAGGAGATGGATATGGATATTCATACAGGGCAGACAGCTTTGGGTGGCCTTGCTTGATGATGACACCCAGAGGTCCTTTATAACCTCAACCATTCTGTGATCCTCTGATACATAGCAATACCCAGCCACACTGCCCAAAGCACTGGAGACTGAGAAGGCAGTAAGAGGTGATAGAGTGTGTTGGTACTAACAAGCAGCACAGTGCAATAGGCACAGATCTGTAAAGCAAAGCAGCTGATATGGAGAACAGGATTTCTACACAGAGGGTGCATCAGGGTCTTTAATTCCAGCTAGTCTAGACAAACTTTTTAAGTACATCTTTTGGCTTTATTTCATCTGAAAGGAATCTACTTCATGCTCTGTGAGGATACTCCATTCATGTCCATACCAAAACATGAAACGTCAAGTCTGAAAATAACTTTTTAGCTAAAGGAGAAAAAAGAACCCTGAGAATCCAGGGAGCACCAGATCCTATTTCACAAGATAATTGTAAGATAGCTCATTCAACCTTCAGTTGTGCACTTTTTCATCTCAGGACATACAATCTGCAAAGCAGAGAGATGGGGTGGAAGATTTCAGGTGTGCTAAGGGTTAAGTTTAGTACAATAATGATTTTTAATAATTAATTAAAATGTGTAATTTAGTCCCTTCCTTATACAGATACTATGCTTCTGCTTGACTACAGCTAATCCTATGCTCATTTTTTCTTGTAATTTTAGAGATCTAATTTTTCTGCAAGATTTGCTTTTATTTAATCTGTGCTTTTTGTGGACTGTTTTTTATCACTTGTTGCCAGATAATACTGACAAATTTCTGGGTATTCCTGCTCTATCTGGCAAAAAGAGTCCTTTGGGCTAAAACCATCAGGAACCAGAAAGAAAGAAATCTGGATCCACCACATGTGAGTGTAAGAGGGAAGCACTGCCAAGATGGGGGCAGCACTTACCCTTAAGAGACCAAAAAAAGAAGGTTTTCATGGTCTCCAACTTCTACTTCAGCAAGGTGCAGATCTGCCTATTACATGTGCTGGTATTGCAAGGAGGTCTCAGATATTTTGGGATGCTTAAAGTAATGTTAGAGACTCAAGATAATGTTAGAGACTCATGGTTGGGCACCTGTATCCCATTAGACAGTCTAATGCACTTAAGCTGTCCTGACGTTATTTACTCTTCACTTAAGACCTCATGTCTGCCCTGATTTTCCCAGGTTAAACTGACATACTTAGCTGCTCTCTGCACCCAAGACTAAGAAAAGGAGAGTCAGGCTTGCCCTGTCTGCAGCATTAAAGGCAGAATTGCACCTCTCCTTATCTTACTGCATGAGATGTAGGTGCTTTGCATTCTCCTCCATGGCCAAACACTGGATATAGATGGAGAATGGGTGATGGTACAGCACACTTGCCACAGATGTGCAACATGTAGATGTTTCTAACAATATTTCAGCAGCAGTTTTGTTTGTGAACTATGAAGCTTAGCACTTCAGGCTGTCTTCAAAAGGCTCATACTTAAAGAACGCAATCAAATCAACAAACAACCTAAGTTATAATCTATCATGCCTAATTGTATCTAAAAGCTTTGAAGAAAAAAAAACAACCAAGCAACTATTACACTCTTGGTAGAAAAATATAGCTACCACTGTGGCCTCAAACATAGCAGACTGATTTTAGTATAGTCACTTAAATATACATGATTAGGGCAAATACTTTTTAACAAAACCTGAAAAAATTACAGCGAGAGAATCAGTTATGAGACAAAAGGAAATGCTCTACAAGAAGCCATAATAATTTGATATGAAGAAGCATTTCAGGGCATTTTGTTCAATATTCCATTATAAAGGATTTCTATAACTTCTAAATAAAATAATAAAAAATAACAAAATGTATCATAATGTAACATAATGTAATGTAACAAAATGTACTTACATGTAATTGGGTCTGTTTAGCTAGCATATGTTAAAAATTAAATTACTCAAGAACCCAGATAGAGATGGATTTTTTCAGGTGAAATAAGATTGGAGTGCCATTCTCTTCATCTTTAAGAGTCTGGCTTCAACCTTCAACATTATCATCCTTCGACAAGGGTGCCAGAGAGGGACTTTTCATCATGTAGTGATCATAGAATCACAGAATCATAGAATAGTTAGGGTTGGAAAGGACCTTAAGTTCATCAAGTTCCAACCCCCCTGCCATGGGCAGGGACACCTAGCACTAAATCATATCACCTAAGGCTCTGTCCAACCTGGCCTTGAACACTGCCAGAGATGGAGTATTCACAGTCCCCCTGGGCAACCTATTCCAGTGCCTCACCACCCTTACAGTAAAGAATTTCCTCCTTATATCCAATCTAAACTTCCCCTGTTTAAGTTTTAACCCATTACCCCTTGTCCTATCACTATAGTCCCTAATGAAGGGTCCATCCCCAGCATCCCTATAGGCCCCCTTCAGATACTTTCAGCGACAGGAAAAGGGGTAATGGATTACAATTTAAAAAGGGGAGACTTAGGTTAAATCTTAGGAAGAAATTCTCTGTGAGGATGGTGAGGCACTGGTACAGGGTTCCCAGAGAATCTGTGGCTGCCCCATCCCTAGCAGTGCTCAAGGCCAGGTGGACTGGGCTTCGACTAACCTGGTCTAGTGGAAGGTGTCCCTGCCCGTGTCAATGGTTGGAAATGGATGAGGTCCCTTCTAACTCAAACCATTATACGATTCTACAATTATTTTAACAGTGTGCCTTTGTCTTTTTAATGTCTGTAGCCTTCTATGCTAAGATGAATACAACTCTTACTTTCTCATTTAATTTCATTTACCTCTTCTTAAAGAGCACATTCCCTCTGAACCACTTTATGACTGCAGAAACAGCAGGAAAGAAAACAAGTTAGGAAGTGTACCATATACTGTAACACGTCCTTAGTACAATTTAAAAGTGAGAAAATAGGTTGTAAGGTCTGTCACTTGAAATCTCCACAGACCATCAGAGATACATCTTAGGCCATTATTCTGAAAGCTTTGAAGTGAAACTCACAGGCAAGCTGACAGGTCACTTGATTTCTGTAAGCAACCTCTTATAGCAGATACTTTGTAACAGTCCAGGCTGTGTGAACCCTTTAGTAATGTATTTATGTACTTGGCAATCACTATTATATAGATATTACAGGGAAAGTAGAAAAAAGCACCTGAATGACTACAGAATGTTTTCCATCATTTTAGGAGACATTTCAGATGTATATGATCAACTGCATAGCTGTTTTAAGAGCAATATCTGTTTCTTCTAAAGAAACTTTTTACAACCACGCTTTACTAAACCATGACTAATCTTATTTTATTGGTATCTGAAACCTAAAATGGAGAAAAAAACAAAAAAAGGAAAGTGAAAACACAAGTTTTAGCCTCAGGACCTGGATTTTCAAAAGTGCCAAAGGGTATTGCTATCCATTTCCTGTGGGAACTCAAGGCAGTTGATGTTCTGTGGTTATATCGGCACACTAGTAAACTCTGTCTACAGCACGCACGACAAGATAATACTGTTTTCATACTGATCCTGCAAAATGGAATGGTATCTGTGGGTGTTGCTAACTTCCACAACTTATCACAGACTATTCAAGTCCACGTGGGAAATGGCAGTAGTTGGTATGCCCAGGTCTGAGTGTAGTCTGATCTAAGAAACTTCAGTATTTCAAAATTATAACATCAGTGATGATTAAATTTATGACCTTTTCTCCTAACATTGAGTATTTCATGTCTGTGTACAAGAGTGTTATTACCATTAATGTGATTACACGTCTGGGTACAAGAGTGTTATTACCATTAATGTGATCAGGGGATTTTCTCAGAGATAATATAGCTGACTGCCCTGCTCACCGAAAGTCAAGAAATAGTTAATAAAACAGCAGTAGTCTCTCTATCCACTATGGTATACTCAAATCTTATCAGTCCTTGATGATGGTAAGAGACTAATTTACCAGTGATTAAGCAGGCTTAGACATTTGGTGGAGTTACAAGAAGCTTTTGGGCTGCATTAGTACACTTTCAGAGTTAATAACACCATTCTGTGCCATATCCACCAATTGTAGTTCTTGTAGGAAAGTCAAGGACAAAACAATACTTCACCATTAAAAAAAAAATAATAAAAAGATCATGAATAGTTCATTATACAACCCACTGGCAACATTATGCTTTCTGTCAAGGTCTTCAGCAGAACACTACTGCAAGCAGTGACGGTGCAGAACAATCTGCTGATCCCAGCACTTACTTAAGGCTAAGGATACAGAAATTGGAAAAAAATATAAAATTTCCATTCAGTTCTTTACATAATGCTACATGGCCTTAAAAGCAAAAATTGCATAAAACTGGTTGATAGTATATTCCTTACTATATTCAGGAGTGTAATTTCTGGAATATATAATTTCAATTACTTATTGCTGCACTAACAACAATGAAGCTGATATCTTCTGATCAAAAGCTTTTTTTTGACTATGACTGAAGATAAAAATGAAACACAGAAAGAATAATTACCAAAGTAAAAAAGAAAATAAAATTATCAACCATTTGTATTTCTGCTTGTCTTTAATCTGTCATTAAGGAACAGATCATGCTGAGATGCTAGATGGGCATGCTCCACCCTATTTGGACTGCAAGAACAGCAAGAAAGGAAGTCCGTTGCCTCTTCTTAAATAACTAAAACATATCTCAAGCTGTTTAGCAATTTTATCAATAATACTTCCTGCTTGCGAGTGCTGTGGGCTCTGGCCTGCTACATATTGCTTAGTTTTTTGTTAAAGACCATTACAGGGAATCTCAGATGCTGGAATGGATAGCAGCAAAATACTGGCAAATGGTGATAGGAAAAAGCTTGGAATGTAAATAGGGAAATGTGGTATATGTAACTGTAAGTTTCAGACGGACACTTGATAACCAGAAATGTGAGTAGTGAGGTATTTAACATGTTATACCAGCACTTGAAAGCAGCATCAGCATTTGTACTTAAGTGAGGTATTCTAGGTATCTCAGGTTTCATTTGTCTTGTGTTTTCACTGCATTAAGGTTTTAAGTGGAAATCAAGAGCTGGTGATGCAATGCCTGGGAAAGCAAAATCCTTTCCTGCAAATGAATTACTGCAACTTCTGATTGGTTTTCAGTAGGGAAGATGATGTGGCACCTTTTATTGGAGGACTGGTAAGTATCTTTGTAAAAATGTTGGGATCATAAATGAACTCACCTATGCATAAGCAGATCATTTTATTTTTAAAATGAAAAATAATGGTGGTAATATGCAAGTTCATTATTCACCTGGTCATTTTTTTCTCAAGTGATTAATATAGTTGCAAATATTTTCTGCGCTACATAAAAATGTCCCAGTAATTTGAGTATATATCTGAATATATATCTGGCTATAGGTCAACAAGATCAACACGTAAACTGAAGATTAGCTTGCACACTTACCTTGCACACTTATGCACACTGTGACTAATAATTTACGTATCTACTGAACTCATTAAAATGCTAACTCAAACCTGCCTGTTGGCAAAGTTAAATCTGCCAAGAAGATAAGCGCAGTTTAGGCTCAAAGGTCCTCCTTGTATTTAGAGGCTCTAAGTGCATGACTCTTATTTTCACAGGAAATGCAAGAAAGCATCCTTCAGCCATTCTTTTTAAGAACAACTTTGCCCATCTGTCAGCCAGGATTATTATGCATAACCTATTTCATACAGCTACACTGCAGTAAACTAAAAATGTCAAAACTGCGCTATCAGATTTTGAAAAAAAAAAAAAAAGCTTTTTTTTGTTTGTTTTTATTCTTATTTTATAGGACAGGCTTTTGTTTCCAGTGATATACTGCTAATAATGATCACAAGTATAAAAAATTGGTGCACTACAGTGTAGGAATTGGCTTTGGCTTTTTTAGCTAGAGAGGTATTTTTACAGGTTTACAGACGAAATCCCGTTTCTTTTTCCTTTAGCCTAAATGGCTTGGCACTTCTAAGGCAATAATCTCTTAACGTACTGGCTTGAATACAGTTAAAAGGTCTATTAATCTTCGTCCTCCAGGACATGGGATAGATTATCTGTTATTAGTCAAAAGGACACCCTGGAGCACCTACTATAGAGCTTCATAAATAGACCTCTGGTCAAAATATGACTAGGCTACTGGCAGGACATATCCAACCCTGGGACTCAGTTCTGCCTTTGATCTGACACATGTTATTTTCTTGGCTTTCAAAACACCCTATAATGCTTATTGGCTCTCTGCACCTACTGTGGAGTGTGAGGAAAGCACAAGGCATGACTGATTGAAGGGATTAACACTTTGCTAAAATTGTTGACCAAGCCTGGATTTAAATGAGAAAATATTTTCCTGTTCCTCCAAAGTTAAAAAACACAAGCAATTTACTTTGTACTGCCAGAAATGAAAAATGAAATAAAATCCTGAGAGACAGAAGACGAAGAAGAATGCTCGTGAAATAGTTCATCAGTATCTTAGCCATTAGATGTCCCTTGCCTGGGTTCAGTTTCTGATCTGGGTAAGGAAAAGAAGGTTCATGAGAACAGACTTCCACATTCCAGATAAAAGTAATGATTGACTTACTTTTACCATTTTACAGTATATTTTACCATTTTACAGTATATTTTACCATTTTACAGTATACTTTTACCACTACAGCATATTCCATCCTAGAGCTTTCATGATAAAAGTTCCTCAAAGCCTGATTGACTACGAAATATCATAGTAATTTTCAACAAGGAACTGGGATTAAATGATCTTCTACAGAATTTAAACCCAGATTTTAAACGGAAATCCACAGATGCAGTAGCAGTTGATTTAAACTGCAGTATATTAAATTAAATAGCAAGTAAATCTGATCTGCAACCAGAGCTTTCATATTCAAAAGTGATAAAAAATTTGTTTCTGAAATGTGAAAAATGGTTTTCATAAAATTTAAAGTTTGACCATTTCAATACAGGTATGAAATTCTACTGAAGACTTTCAAAATTATCTATAAAGTTGTTTCATTTGCATAAGAACAGGTATAAAAGTAAAAATAGGAACTCCAATAGGTTTAAATTTAATTTAATAGCAAAAAATAAAATGCTGCATTTTCACTCAGAATGTTTTCCAAATATTTTGATAAAAATGAAAAGAGCATTTCTTGTTAAATATTTTCAATTTTAAAATACTGGCAGCTATTCCATCCTTTGTACTGTTAAATAATTAATCAAAGGAGTACTAAAGCTTTTGGTGCACAGGCAACAAGGCAACAGGGTAAATCAATGCATTCAAAATATTTCCTGCACTTATGCATACTTTTCTGCTTGAAAATAAAATGACACAGGAGATGAGCGGTCATGAACATGGAGCTTCGTAGATGAAGTTATACCTATTTTGGAAGTAAGTGTCTGTCCTTATGCTTCAATAGCCAACATTACTTAGGAAAATGATTGACAGTATGCGACTGGCACCTACAACTGAAATCAGCCACGGACTGTTTTATTATTTTAGTATTTTTCTTCGGACTTTTAAAATTAAAACATTCTTTCTTTTGCACCCTGACCCATATGAGAACATGAAAAGCACATAATGCAGAAGGTTGTTATATAAACATATCCATCTCAGTCTGTAATGTAACACTACAAGAGGGTCTAAAAAGCATTTTTATAAGGCTAAGAATGCTAGGATGTAGCTGACTGAAGCTGGAAACAATTTCAAAACTGATGGCTCCCCACAAAGAACACTGGACAAATGCTTCCAGGGTTACAGAAAGGGATCAGCAGAAAAAGCCCTTCTTTTGGTATGCCCAGAGGCCACCAATTGTCAGACAGTAATGAAATCTTATACCGTACAAGGGTCAACCTGAATGAACTGGACTTTCTGGCAGGGGGCATGCAGATTTTTTCTGAGCCTGCTTGGTCTTTTTAAGCCTTCTCTTTCACTCATTTCCAACTGATCCTTCATTATGCTCTACAGCACCTCCACTGAAGAAAACAAGAAACAAATCACGTGTGCATGGTTTTTATAACTTAAACACAACTTAGTGTACGTTCTTACAGACAATGTCTCTTAAGCCCTCTGGAAACAGACAGAACAAGCTCAACGATGGTTATTGGCTGTATCTTTGAGATGACACTCAAAAGTCACGTTGCAGACACATTAAAAGAATTAAATTACATTACTGTAATTTCCAGTATAAATAACTATACATATGTTTCAAACATGATGCTTGTTCCAAGTAGCATTCCAATACTTAAAAGGGTCTGACAAGAAAGCTAGAGAGGGACTTTTAACAAGGGCATGTAGGAACAGGACAAGACTGAATTGTCTTCAAGCTTAAAGAGGGGAGATTGGGATGAGACATTAGGAAGAAGTTCTTCCCTGTGAGGGTGGTGAGGCCCTGGCACAGGTTGCTCAGAGAAGCTTTGGCTGCCCCATCCCTGGCAGTGCTCAAGGCAGAGGGAACTGGATGAGCTTTAAGGTCCTTTCCAACCCAAACTAGACTGCGATTCTATGACTGTTGCTTTCTATGCTGAACATATTAAAGTGTTAGATGAAAAGAAGTGTCATGTTCACACTGAGTAGGTTAGTAAAAATGTTTTGAGTTATTTTTCAATATATGAAGACTGCCAACATTTCATAGACTTCCCTTGGCTATAACTAACTGCAACTAACATTTTTGAAAAAGAAGAAAACAACTCTTTTTTGAACCACAGACAGTAAAAGAGAAACTTACAGCTATGGCTGGAAAAGCAAACACAGCCCTCTCAAAACCATACCTATTTTCTACAGTAAACAAGGCTGGATCCCAAAGAAAGTAATACCTGTATCAGAGTATTTACAAATTCTACATTAGCACATACCCACACAACCCACACCATCTGTTACAGCTACAAAGGGCTGTACACATACCACAGGGGTGAAGTCTGGTCTCCCATAAAACAGCAGAAAAATAGATGATAATTTATTAATGAAGTCAAAACTCTCAAGTTTTGAGCACCAACGGAGAAGTCTGTGAAATCACAGCATTAAAAAATCTGAAAAGAACGTATTTTCAGCCTGGGGGGATGTGCTTTCCTTGCAGGTCCAACAGACACTTCTTGCTTTTCCTGTGTTTTCCCTTGTGTTCCCAATATTCTCTTCTCAAAGATTAATCTTTTAAATGGTTCCTGCAGCCCTTGCTCTGTCAGGTGGGTATAAGCCTACTTAAAACGCAGTGTTTACTGTCAAAGAATCTGCACCTTTGTGGAAGGCCTGGCAAAACTGGAATTTTTCAGTCAACTTCAGGCATGTGAGACACATCCACTTTCATACTTTGTTAGTGAAAAATTAATTTTAAGTGTATAAATCAGAAAAATAAACTTGAAAATCTACCAATGGCATCTACCACAAAAAACTCTAGAAAAATATGTCTTTATGCATATTAACTTCCATTAGAAAGGAAAGCATTACACCGGCTGGCAGACAGAAACAAAAGATCTTTGGATAATTGCTGCAGCTATTATTAAGCTACTGTCGGCTAAGTAGCTTTCTATCAAGAATTCAAGTAAAAAATTACTGTTTTGCAGTTTACAGATTTTCTCCACTCACTCTAAGTAGATGTTTCTCATGAATTGTAGTTCCATAGAGCAGACTGTTTCCTAACAATTTGCTCCATAGGCAGCAGAATATATACCTCTATTATGATAATGCAAATCAGCAGTAATTTGTGTACTGACATGCAACAGAGCAACAGTGTGCTTGTATCAGATGACTCAGTGAAAGAATATGATTTTCAAATTTGCTATGGCAACTGATAGTGAAAATATTCATTTTTCTCACAGAAAACTGTATTTCAAAAAACACAGGCATTAATTGAAAGTTCGTAATTTTTAGAGCAATAGCATCTTAAGTATTTTTCCTCACTGCTGATTCCCAGCAAGTCTCTGTAGAAATATTTTGCCAAGCTGGCTAAAAAGACACTCCTCAGGTTATACCCACAGCGGATATAACTATCATCTTTTTCCCAAATGTCACGCTAAACCAACCAGATTTAAAGGCTTTGTGGAACTGGGTGAGAATATTCTGCTCAGAACAAGCACTGCACTACATTTCAGTTGCGATGAAACAGCAGCCTTTGTGCTAGCCCCAAAAACACACAAAAAAGGGCCTGATTAACCTTCATGTGTACTAATGCAATTATATCTGTCAGCTTCAATGAAAACCTTGGCTATAGGCACTGTAGATCCCAAGTTCACAAGATATTACTAGCACAGGGAACTTGACCTGCACAGGGCGGAAGTCTCACCCCAAACTAGAGCTCATCCCCAAGACTACTGAAATTAGACATTTCAGTCCTTTTAAACTACTAAGCCACACATGAGAAAAATGACACTTTTCCTGTACATACTTTTGATTTTAGAAGGACCTTGCCAAAAAGAAGGCAAAGGGGTTCACTGGTGAGGCCGTACGCCAGATACTCTGTTCAGTGTGGGCCCCTCACTACAGGAGAAGACATTGAGGTGCTGGAGTGGGTCCAGAAACAGGCAATGGAGCTGGTGAAGGGCCTGGAGCACAAGTGTGATGAGGAACAGCTGAGGGAACTTGGGGGGGGTTAGTCTGGAGAAGAGAAGGCTCAGGGGGACCTTATCACTCTCTACAATTGCCTGAAAGGAGGATGGAGCCAGGAGGTGGGTGTCGGCCTCTTCTCCCAAGAAAAAAGTGACAGGACAAGAGGAAACAGCCTCAAGCTATGCCACGGGATGTTTAGATTGGATATTAGGAACTATTTATTCCCCAAAAGGGTGGTCAGGCACTGAAACAGGCTGCCCAGGGCAGTGGTGCAATCACCTTCCCTGGAAGTGTTCACACACTGTGTAGATGAAGCCCTTAGTGACATGGTTTAGTGGTGGGCTTCGCAGTGCTGGGATAATTGTTGGGCTCCATAATCTTAAAGGTCTTTTCCAACCTAAATGATTCTAGAGACACTTAGGGGTTACCCTGATTTAAAAGTACTTTGTGACTCTCCATGGTAAATGGTCCATACTCTATCCTGAATGAGAGCAACAGGGAAGACTGGAAAAAAAACAAAAAAGGTAAAGTACCTACTACAAAAAGTATGTTTTTTTCTTAACACAGAGTGGGTAGTTTGTTTATTTTGCTTGTAGCACTATGGGTGAAGCAAATTATTCCTAAAATAACAACAAGATAGCAATATATCGTTGTATTTCCAGAATTACAAAAGAAATCAGGTTGCATGAACCCTGATTGTATCTGCTATACTCAGGTATGTATTTCTAAGGTTGAAATGATGATCTTATGATGACAGCACATTTTGAACTTTGGCTTGAAAGAGATACTTGATATATATGTCTGCAATTATGCTGGTGCACAAGAGTATAAAGGTCAGAGGCTAAGTCAGAGCAGAGCATAGCTTTGTAAAATTATCTTCTCTGCATTCTTTACTCCTATTTTTGCTTACACATTCAACTGTAAGACACAACCTTAAAGAAAAGCAGCTTTATTTGGCTTGTCCAAATAATGTATGTTTGAAATGGGCAATGGCCATTTAGAAAGCAAACAAAAAAACCTCACGTGACCTCTTCCATTTTCTTGGGACTTCACATAGTTCCTGAAAGGCTCATTGACAGAGATGGTAGTGAAATTATCTGCAAGCAGAAGCCTGGACGCATTTTGACTGCTCAGAAGCCAGAGTTCCACCAGCAGGATTTTGAAAGAGCTTTGATTTGAAATGTTGGAAGATGGAACCAACTCTGGACAGTAGGTGGGAGAAGCACCCTGTAGAGACTGTGCTGCTGGTGGGGGCTCAGCAGAGCATGGCAGAACATCACAGACGTGTGGTAGCAAAGGACGTGACTCACTCCTGATGTTACACAAATAACTCATGCAGGGCCAACTGAAAACTCTGGAAGAAATTCTTGCACAATGTTTGGAAAGATGACCTCAGTTTTTAATATGGCAATTCTTTAACAAGTTTGGTTGAATACATTTGGCAGGTTCTCTTTGGTATGCTGGAAGATTTTTGTAGCCAAAATATATTCTTCCTTCATAGAAATATTTTTATATATACATATTTACATACACAAACACATATATATTCTTACATACACTTCTATATACATTCAAAATGTACTGCACTTTTGCTTAATGTTTTTCACATTTCCTATCTGTGAAGTTGCTATTTGGTTTACACAAGCATACACCCAGACATACTCCTTAATTCAGTTGTCCATCAAAACTATGAATTATTTTTCTTCTTACCATAGCACTATGAGTCCCTCTGCCAAGGAGACAGATATAGGCACTTTTATATCTACCTGTATGTATACAGATATATAACTTTATTTATGATAAATTCAAATGTGATCAGGTGTAATGTAGAAGAAGCAGCGCATTTAAAAATAAAAACATTGCTGAAAGCAAGTAGAGAAAGTTAATTTCTTGAAGTCAAAACCTGAGAGATGTAATGTAGGTGATCTAATGAAAAAATGGGAATAACGTTCAGGGGTTCTGTAGCTGTTGTATATGGGGCAGTTGAGGATTATAGCTCATACCCATCGCCTGAGGAGATTTCATTTTCATGATAGTGCCAATGACATGGATATCGGATGATATTAAGTCCCCAGTATCTTTCACCAAAGCCATGTGCAATATTAAAACCACATACTTATGTTATTTTTATTTAGTCTACATTTAATGTTTCATTTCAAAGGCTCTGGATGCCATAGCCATACACTATCAGAAAACAATGCAGTTGCATTTAGAAGGTATAAATACCTGCTGGTGCTTGGGCTAAACAAAACATGAAATCACATAGGAATACTTTAGACAAGCAAAAACCTTTCTCATGTGCCAGTATTTGCCAATGCTGGGATAAACAACTGAGCCTTATAACTTCAATGTGGAAAGCACCTTTTGGAGAACATTCATGATCACAGCTACCCCTGAGAACCCATGGTAACAGCATCTGGCAGTTCAAACTGTTCTATTAGATTTTGGTTCAACATTATTAGAAACCAACAATCACCTGTAAATGCAGCTTCATTTTCCTATTTTCTTGATTATTTTCATTTTTGGTTTGTGGAAGTCCTTTACAGCAAATCTAAGAGCAACAGGATACACTTAGTCCTGTGGTGGCCCATTAGCTACAACCAGGAATGCTTCAGTATTCTCTGGAAATAGGGGGTACTGACAAAATTAAGAATGTGATATTCCTGTTAATGATAGCAAATATATCAGTTGGCCACATAAGGAACATTTATTTTCTCTGCAGACATTGTCTCAGGTACATTCTCACTGATGCGTGCAAATAATATTATTTAGTATACACATCTGTGCTGATTCAAATATTTTTGGAGTAGTGTAGGAATATCCTTCATTTATCACTGTCTTCTGCACCAGTCTACATGCACTTTGACTTCACTGAAAATCAACAAAAATTATTTCCATGGGATATAGCCCTAGAGGGCAGGGGGGCTCAAGACTCTCAGTTGGTCTTCAAGGATCACCTGCTACAAGCTCAGGAGTGTTGTATCCCAACCAGAAGGAAGTGCAGCAGGAGGGCCAGGAGACCTCCTTGGATGGATAAGGAGCTCCTGAGGAAAATTCAAATGAAAAAAGAGTTTTATAGAAAGTGGAAGCAAGGACAGGTGGCCTGGGAAGAGTACAGGGATGTTGTCCGGGAAGATAGGGACCAGGTTAGGAAAGCTAAGGCCCAGTTAGAATTAAACTTGGCTAGGGATATTAAGGATAACAGGAAGGGATTCTACAGGTACATAGCAAATAAAAAACAGATTAGGGAGAACGTAGCCCCCCTCAGGAAGCTCTCAGGTGAACTAGCTACACAGGATTTGGAGAAGGCTGTGGTTCTTAATGACTTCTTTGCCTCGGTCTTCACTGGCAAAGGCTATGACCGCACCACCCAAGTCTTGGAAGGCAGACGCAGGGACTGTGAGAATGAAGACCTTGGGCCCACTGTAGGAGAGGAATTGGTTCGAGACCATCTTAAAAATCTGAACGTGCACAAGTCCATGGGTCCTGATGAAATCCATCCGCGGGTCCTGAAGGAGCTGGCAAATGAAGTTACTAAGCTGCTGGCCATCATATTTGAAAAATCATGGCAGTCAGGTGAAGTTCCCGAAGACTGGAAAAAGGGAAATATAACCCCCATTTTCAAGAAGGGGAAAATGGATGACCTGGGCAATTACAGACCAGTCAGTCTCACCTCTGTGGCTGGCAAAATCTTGGAGCAGATTCTACTGAAAGGCATGTTAAGGCACATGAAAAACAAGGTGCTTGGTGACAGCCAGCATGGCTTCACTAAGGGGAAATCCTGCCTGATCAATTTGGTGGCCTTCTATGATGGGGCTACAGAACTGATGGACAGGGGTAGAGCTGTTGATGTCATCTACCTGGATTTCTGTAAAGCATTAGACACTGTCCCAAACAACATCCTTGTTTCTAAATTGGGGAGACATCAATTTGATGAATGGACCACTCGGTGGATAAAGAACTGGCTGGATGGCCACACACAAAGATTTGTGGTCAATGGCTCAATGTCCGGCTGGAGACCAGCAACGAGAGGTGTCCCTCAGGGATCGGTGTTGGGACCGATCTTGTTTAACACCTTCATCGCTGACATGGACAGTGGGATTGAGCGCGCCCTCAGCAAGTTTGCCGATGACACCAAGCTGTGTGGTGCTGTTGATCCGCTGGAGGGAAGGAATGCCATCCAGAGGGACCCTGAGATGCTTGTGAGCTGGGCTGATGCCAACCTCATGAAGTTTAACCATGCCAAGTGCAAGGTCCTACACCTGGTTGGAGCAATCCCAGGCACAGCTACAGGCTGGGCAGAGAAGAGATTCAGAGCAGCCCTGCAGAGAAGGACCTGGGGGTGCTGGTCAATGAGAAAATGAACATGAGCCGGCAGTATGTGCTCACAGCCCAGAAAACCAACTGTATCCTGAGCTGCATCAAAAGGAGCATGACCAGCAGGTCGAAGGAGGTGATCCTGCCCCTCTACTCTGTTCTTGTGAGGCCTCACCTGGAGTATTGTGTGCAGTTCTGGTGTCCTCAACATAAAAAGGACATGGATCTGTTGGAACAAGTTCAAAGCAGGGCCACAAGAATGATCAGGGGACTGGAGCACCTCCCATATGAAGATAGGCTGAGAAAGTTGGGGCTGTTGAGCCTGGAGAAGAGAAGGCTGTGTGGAGACCTCATAGCAGCCTTCCAGTATCTGAAGGGGGCATATAGGGACGTTGGGGATGGACTCTTCATTAGGGACTGTAGTGATAAGACAAGGGGTAATGGGTTAAAACTTAAACAGGGGAAGTTTAGATTGGATATAAGGAGGAAATTCTTTCCTGTGAGGGTGGTGAGACACTGGAATAGGTTGCCCAAGGAGGTTGTGAATGCTCCATCCATGGCAGTGTTCAAGTCCAGGCTGGATGAGGCCTTGGGTGACATAGTTTAGTGTTAGGTGTCTCTGCCCATGGCAGGGGGGTTGGAACTTGATGATCTTAAGGTCCTTTCCAACACTAACCATTCTATGATTCTATGATTCTATTTAGGTCAAAATAAGACAAAAGTTTTAATAAAATTCTGCAGGGTTTTGAAAATGCAATTCACTTGTTGACAAGTGCATTGTTACACATAATTCACATTACGTGTGTCTTAAATTTACCACTATGACAGTAAGAAGTGTACTGCATCTCAAACACTGTATTTCATTTGTTCATGGTTGGACCTGATGATGTTAAAGGTCTTTTCCAATCTAAACAATTCTGTGATTCTATACTGCTGCATACCAGAGAAGTTAGGCTTATTTCTATAAAACATATGAAATGTAAGAATCCTGGAGCAATATTGAACTAGGCTCTTTGAGGAGAAAGCGCTGAAGTAAAATAAATGAGATGGGACTTCAAAGAATTTTTATCTACTACCAAATGCAGGGCTCTATAATACGTATTTTTATCTGCAGAAATTCCTGGAAGAGCTAAGCCTTTTATAAACAGAATACGGAATTAGTATGTAGGGATATGACAAACATTTTTCTCTCCCTAAAAGCTGATAATTTTATCTCTACCAGATTATACCCCAATTGTTCTGAGGGTGTTTCTACATGCACGCAAACTACATTCATAGCTATGTACACAGTCCAACTATATTTGATGTGTTGCTGGGCTGTTCTAAGAACTCATTCTTTCTTCTACTGGGTATTAAAAATACCAGCATTTCAAAACTGTATGTATATAAACTATGCTCAAGTTTGTCTTATTTGCAAGCTCATGCGAGGAACACAAACCTTCTTCTGCCTTTTGCAGGCATGATCTTAAATCACTGTAGTTTTCATGGGCTCCAAAGAGGAACACACTGTGCCTTACTCTCAATTCCCAAAAGCACACAGATTAGGCTTGCATGTCTCCTGTTCTACTGCTGCAGTCTGACAGAAAGCTGGGAGCTGTTGCAGCAGTTCTAGCACCAGTGACGGGAACAAAATAAAAGGTTTAGCTTGCACAGCTGCTCAACTACGAGTATTCTCCTCAGACTATCTGTTTCATAATTCATTTCCAAAACAGCTTTACCAATGAAAGGTAGCAATGTAAAAACCCACTTGCCTTTGAGCATACTGCAATATGCTTCATTATGTTAAAAATTAAACTATTTTTTCCCTACTGATGAATAAAACCAGCAGTATACTTCTGTCCTGGGTTCAGCAGTAGCAGTCATTTTTTTCTCCTTAGCAGCTGGTGCAGTGCTGTGCTTTTGACTTTTGGCCTGGGAACCGTGCTGACAACACTGATATTTTTAGTTACTGCTCAAATGTTTAGTCTGACCAAGGACTTTTCAGTCTCACACTCTGCCAGGGAGGAGGGGAAGCTGGGAAGAAGCAGAGACAGGACACCTGACCCAAACTGACCAAAGAGGTATTCCATACCACAGCACATCATGCCCAGGATGCAACTGAGAGTTACCCAGAAGGGGTAGTTCACTGCTTGGTCAAGCTGGGCATTGACGGGTGGTATTGTATTCTCTTCCTTTGTTATTTCCTTTATCATTATTATTATTGGTGGTAGCAGTAGTGATTTGTGTTATAACTTAGTTACTGGCCTGCTTTTATCTCAACCCATGGGAGTTACATTCTTTCGATTCTCCTCCCTGACCCTCCGGGAGTGGGGGGTGGGAAAAAAGTGGGGGGAGTGAGCAAGAGGGCTGCATTGTTGACTTACGGCCTGGGCTTAAACCACAACTTCTTAAAGGAAAAGTATTTAAAAAGCTATTTTTGACTTAATGCTTACAATGTGTTACTTGTAATTTGTTCACCACCATAAACTGCCCTGCAGAGATCTGATTATTACAGCATCCACTTTAGTACAGATTAGAAATATGTTAACATAAATGTAGATTAAATACATAAATGCATATAATGTTAAGGTAATATACTTAGATGCAGTAAAAATCAGCTATGATGTAACATGCTGTAATTGGTTTCCCTGATATTAAACAGATTGTCTCAGAGAAAATCTTTTTCCCCAGTTATCTGTGTTGAGGTACTGAATGCTCAGACTTCTCTAGTTTCATAATTTTGCTCCCCTTTCGACACATACAAGCATTAGATGCATACCAATGTTGAATATTTACAGTGTATGCAGCATGGCTGGTTTGAAATCTTGGCATCTGGCTGCAGATGTATAAATGCAAAAAGAGCCAAAACCTTGCAGACTGCTTGTCTAGCTGCAGTGATAAATACCAATTAGTAATAAATGACTCTGCTGCCATCAGTGGCTTGGATACTGCTTTCAAGCTACCTGCATCACACCTGCCCAAAACAATACAGCAGCTCTTACTATTAAAGTGAAATATCTGCCCCCTGTTTTCAACCAGTAGGTGTCTGTGATCTTCATGATTCATCATGGAAGGAGCAGAAGGACTTGGAACTGCTGTGGTAGAAGAACGTCCGTGCCACAGAACACCAGATACCTATCTGGAAAAGAGATGCCCAGCAGCAAGGTGGTGGCCTCTGCATGGGGTTGACATCTACATGTAGAGGCACAGGGAGAGGAGGAGGCAGATAGCCAACACTATGGGTACTCACGCAGGCTTTCACAAACACGGTTAAGAGCCTTCACTTAAATGTCAGTGTGAATGAGATGGATGAGAGGACAGGAGGCAAGAGGACAAGTGGTAAAGATGTGAAAATGCAAAACTTTGTTTCATTTAAAAGGATGAAGCATCCACAAGAAAATTACAGTGGGATGCTGGGAACATAGCTATGGCTGCTGCTGTTTCAAAGCAGCCTGGTTATGTTAACATGAATTCTTTTTCAAGGTAGGTAGGCCGTGTGGGATTTTTCTGTAGTACGACTTCTAACATGAATCTGGCACCTGTGTTATTTTTCATTGGTGAAACATTTAAAAGATTCTGCCCTGTTTTGTCTTGGAAGAGACACACACGCTTACATTATGAAATCAATATGCACCTCAGCATACCCTTATCCACCTGCAATTCTGGCATGGTAGAAACAAGTGCAAAGGGGTAGATTACAGCTATTGAGCAAAATCTGTGCATGAATTTGAGAAGAAATATAGACACCGTAAGTGGCAATGTTTTTCCCACCCTGTGGTGGGTAATTCTGATTTAATTTTCATTCTGGCACTGTGAGCAGAGCATGACTCCATTGTCTCATCCAAACTAAATGTGCTGCATCAGATCAATGAATGTGAACATCATGTAAGGCTTTAGATCTACTTTGCAAAAACAACAGCCACCACTTCACCCCTTCTGATGCAGCTAATAAAGAACAGCTCATCAGGCCTTGCAACATGTTCCTAATTCTCAGAGGAACCCAGCAGCAGCCACAGTCACTTGGAGATTCTGAATGGAAATTCAGACCCTGTTAACTCAATTCTCTAGCCAGAGAAACAGACAAGCATTTTCCTCGCACAAGGGTTGTGAGCAGAATGAGGAAAAGACCTCGGTCTGCAAAGCACCTCCCCAGGTCATTCTGCATGAATCTGTATTTCTAGCCTGTAGCCTCTTCAGACTCAGATGCTCTCAGAAAATCAGAGCTGCCTAAAATACTCTGGAGAGCACTTGGAGGTTGTTTCTGGTGAGATCTGTGAGCACATATACTGAAACAAAAATGAAAGAAAGCTCAGTCATTGCTAGATGTTATTTTTATAGCGTGTTCTGACATGACATTTTACAAGTATTATTAAAGCAGGTGCATTTAATGATGGTTTTGATACTAAGAAAGTTATGCTGTCTTGAGTAATCAATTTTACATAACTATTTTTTTTTCCTTAAACCATTCTAGGATTCTATGACATAACAAATTATGTTCTTTGCCTTGATAACTTATCAGTGTGCCACAAACATGTGTGAACATTGCAGTAAGTTAAGCTTTTTGTATGCAGCTTGCTATCAGCATCTTGCCTACTCTCCAGTTGGTTATTTAAGGAGGCAGAAAAATACTGTAATTTATAAAAATCAGTGCTACTGTCAGTAGCTTTAGAATTTCATTGACCATCATCAATACTTCAAAATTCTTTTGTGGAAACCATCTTTTATCCCTTTACAGAATAAAGGGAACACAATATGGCTTTCTTCTGTGGTGCTCCCAATTATGTGACTGCTGTACTCTAAGGCCGTTACTGAGTTTGGAAACATCTACGCTTCTTTTCAAAATCAGCTGATCACTCATTTTTATAGTCTCAACATTGCCATGGAAGTTAGCTAGTGTGTTATAATTTTCATTACCTCTTAATAAAGACGACCCATTAAGATGGGTCTAAATATTTTTACTTCTACCATTGGAAATAGTAGATCAGTGCTTTTTTTACAGAGGTGTTTTACTAGCTACATATAGATACAACATCTAATTGTGAACAGATTTTTCTTGTTAATTATACAACAAAAAAAGGCTGAGTTGAAATAGGATTAATATATCTTGTGGTTAATTAAACATGAAGCTTCTAAGGAGATCACTTCAACAACACAAAGCAATTAAGACTTTGTTACGTACAGGACATAATTAGGTAGGAAGTTCTTGTAATCCCAAGGACTAACTTTTAAAGCATGCATTCCTTTAAAATAATTTATTATCTGACTTACCTTAGAAAAAAATATCAAATGTGGGTACACACACTGTCAACACAGGTATCTTTCCAGCTCTGTCCTGATGTCAAAGATGAGTTATAGATTAAAACCATGGCTCTGTTTTAAGAAAATTTGCCTCTATTTCTATCTTTACACCTGTTGAGTAAGTCTGAGCTCCTGTGAGTAGAGGTACGCCAAGACACAAACCAAAACTCAGTCAGGAAATTGGAAGGACAGCCTTCACTACAAGTCTCTTGGCGATTTTGAGCTGCAGTATTCTTTTTCTTCTACTGTGATTTCCCTTTTAGATCCTTTTTCTTCTACTGCGATTTCCCTTTTAGATTCTTCTTCTTTTCTCTTTTTTTTCTTCTTTTCTTTTCCTTTTTTCTTTTCCTTTTCTCTTCTCTCTTCTTTCTTTCTTTTCTCTTTTCTTCCTTTCCCTTTCCCTTTCCCTTTCCCTTTCCCTTTCCCTTTCCCTTTCCCTTTCCCTTTCCCTTTCCCTCTCCCCTCCCCTCCCCTGCCCTCCCCTCTCCTATGCTTTTTCTCCTATGTCATGTTTATGACAGGGAAACTGTTCTTGAGTTACATGAGGATCAAGCAGAATGAATGCCATTAAGCAGAGTGGAAAGATGGTCTTGCGCAATACATTGCCACCTAGACACACGAGTTAACATGGAAACCAAAACCTAAAACTGTGTTCTGCTGAGATCCATAGAGTAGGATGTTACTAGGGAAAAATACATGATGGAACCATGAATAGACTAAGATTCAGAAACAGCAAGAGAAATGTCCCTGTCTACTTTACGTGATGCTTTAACATGCTGAGATAGGACTGTTAAATTTTTTGCTTATTGCTAGGTAAGTGCCAGCCTGGTTAAGCATGCTCCCCCCTCCTCTGGAGAAGGCTGCAAGCTAGTTTGTTGCCTTCTAATTTAGATTAATTTGAGGTTCCTTTGACACAACTACTTTGTGTTTGTGTCTCAATTTCATTATCTACTTAAAAACCCCACAACCATCTCTGTTCAGCATTTGCCAAGGCAGGAACCAGTCTGTTTCTGTCCACTTTATCTAGGGAACAAAATATGAAAATATAACCCTTATTTTCAAGAAGGGGAAAATGGATGACCCAGGGAACTACAGACCAGTCAGCCTCACCTCTGTGCCAGGCAAAGTCTTGAAGCAGATTCTACTGAAAGGCATGTTAAGGCACATGAAAAACAACAAGGTGCTTGGTGACAGCCAACATGGCTTCACTAAGGGGAAATCCTGCCTGATCAACATGGTGGCCTTCTAGGATAGGTCTATGGAACTGATGGACAGGGGTAGAGCATTTGATGTCATCTACCTGGACTTGTGCAAAGTATTCAACACTGTCCCAAACAACATCCTTGTCTCTAAATTGGAGAGACATTGATTTGATAGGTGGACCACTCAGGGGATAAAGAACTGGCTGGACAGCCGCACACGAAGAGTTGTAGTCAATGGCTCAATGTCCAGCTGGAGACCAGTAATGAGTGGTGTCCCTCAGGGATCAGTGTTGGGACCGATCTTGTTCAACAACTTTGTCGCTGACATGGACAGTGGGATTGAGTGCGCCCTCAGCAAGTTTGCCGATGACACCAAGCTGTGTGGTTCAGTTGATAGTCTGGAGGGAAGGAATGCCATCCAGAGGGACCATAACACACTTGTGAGCTGGGCTGATGCCAGCCTCATGAAGTTTGACCATGCCAAGTGCAAGGTCCTACACCTGGGTCGGAGCAATCCCAGGCACAGCTACAGGCTGGGCAGAGAAGAGATTCAGAGCAGCCCTGTGGAGAAGGACCTGGGGGTGCTGGTCAATGAGAAAATGAACATGAGCCGGCAGTATGTGCTCACAGCCCAGAAAACCAACTGTATCCTGAGCTGCATCAAAAGGAGCATGACCAGCAGGTCGAAGGAGGTGATCCTGCCCCTCTACTCTGTTCTTGTGAGGCCTCACCTGGAGTATTGTGTGCAATTCTTGTGTCCTCAACATAAAGAGGACATGGAACTGTTGGAGCAAGTCCAGAGGTGGGCCATGAGGATGGTCAGGGGACTGGAACACCTCCCCTATGAAGACAGGCTGAGAAAGTTGGGGCTCTTCATCCTGGAGAAGAGAAGGCTGCGTGGAGACCTCATAGCAGCCTTCCAGTATCTGAAGGGGGCCTCCAAGGATGCTGGAGAGGGACTGTAGTGATAGGACAAGGGGTAACAGGTTAGAACTTAAACAGGGAACTTTATATTGGATATAAGGAATAAGTTCTTTATTGGGAGGGTAGGGAGGCACCAGAATGGGTTCCTCAGAGAAGCTGTGAACGCTCGCTCCATCCCTGGCAGTGTTCAAGGCCAGGTTGGACAGAGCCTTGAATGACATGGTTTAGTCTTAGGTGTCCTGCTCATGGCAGGGGGTTGGAACTAGGTGATCTTAAGGTCCTTTCCAGCTGTAACTTTCCTATGATTGTACGAATAGCAGAGTTTGAACAAGCATGTTCTGAAATCAATCAGAATCTCTTAATACAGCTTCACTCCACTTTTAAAGTGGCATAAAGACTAAAATTGCATGAATGCAAAATTGAAAGGGCTATTCAGTGAAAAATAGCTTTCCTAGACCTTAGTACATTTTACTTAAAAGATCCTGACAGATACATCAAGAAAATTTGTGAGATATGCTTAGTCAAGTAGTAATATCTAGGAACAAAACCACACGGCTAATTAAAACAGCACAGTCCAGTTAATAATGCATCAAGCTATCAGAAACCAGAACTAGACTCAGTTCCAGTCTACTCTCACTTTCATCCTGTACTGTCTTTGTCTCATCTGTTTCTATATCAGGCATTTTTTCCTTCTCAAAGACACTTGACCTTGTCAAGGTCACTTCATTTCGCTCCATCCTCTGTATTTTCTTTCACATCCTTTTGTCTTGTTGCAACTGAAAGCATTGTGGGATGACACCTGTGTCCAGTTGTGCTTAAATTTAAAACTAATTCACATGTAGATGTGAAAACAGGAACAGCTTTATGAGGAGTAAGTGAAAGCTATTCTGAAACATTGCCATGGAAGAAGAAGGCATGAATAGGAAACACATTTGCACGTTTCTCTCTGTATTCCTACCCAGCCAGTTTCATGCCAATTTTGTTATTTTGAGAGAGGGCAAGGAAATGATGGCTTTCACAAATAGGGCCAGATCATTATTTCAGATCAGTGGAAACGATAGTGAGATAAAACAGGCAGGAATTTAAATAGATGAAAAAATAACATCTTTCCATTAAAATTTAGTGTATGCCATTTTCAGAAGTTGCTGCTGTTGGCATGAAGTCAGAGCAAAATTTCCACCCTAAATACACAGTAACAAAAAATACTTCAGGCTGAAATCTATGTACATCAAGATTCAGAACAACCAGGGAATTTTGCCTACACTCCCAGATGTTTTAAAGTAAGATCAGAAATTGTTACTGTAATAAGAAATAGGTCATTATTCAATTTATCTTTCATGTGCAGGGGAGTGATACACAGATCAAAACTACAAATCAGTAAGGAAACTTACAGTGCTCTCTTGGAATGCTTTAGAGCTAGACATGATTCAACTGCTTATGGAAACTTCTCAAGTAATTTTTGTTACTGATAATGAATTTTTTTATGTTCCAAAGATAGGCTCTGAGACACTGAGTTAACCCCTCATTTTTTACTGAAGACTCAAAAGAGAGAGTAGGGAAGATAATTCACTGAACAAAGTCAGACTTCATGCAATGAAATATTTTTCTCTTAGAAAATCTTAACCATAGCCAATTTACAGTTCAAATGGACTCTTCCCTTTGTACCTTTTTATGAAGGTGTAATCACAGACATTTTTCTTGGACATCCTGCAATAAAGAGCTTCTGTATTCTTGCCTGCCCTTTTAACAATCTCTTTGTATTTGGTCAGAGTAAAATCAAGAGGCTCCAGACTTCACTACCTAAATAATAAAATACCAACTAAACACAGCATTGAAAAGGCAAAATACACCAAGATTTTATGCTGCCTTATTTAATTCCAAGGCTGAAATTCAATTACTAGTATAAATAATTCCATAAAATGAATTACAGAAGAAAGTTTTGCAAAGTCAAAAGCAATTTAGGAAGGGCAATGCTGAAATGCACAACTTAGTAACATTGTTAATGTGAATAATACATTTAACATGAAATGATTTGGAGGAAAAACTGGGTTAGAGAGTGATCTCTGGAATGGCCATCAAGCATTTGCTGGCAGGTACCTCTGAATAGGAAATCAAAATCTAACTCTTAATATCATTTCTGTAAGCTATGTGTTTGTTAGTAGTGTTCAAAAAGCATTGGGGAATGGAGAGCTTAGAGTCTGGGTTTTTTTTTTTTTTTTTTTCTGAAAAAAATAAAGGAAGGAAGGAAGGGAAGGAGGGAGGGAGGAAGTAAGATGGAAGATGGAAGGAAGGAAGATGGAAGGAAGGGAGGGAGGAAGACGGAAGGGAGGGAGGAAGGGAGAGAGGGAGGGGAGAGAGGGAAAAAGAAAGAAGCTTTCTGCTCTTGTTGAGCCATATTAAAAGCAAATACTGGCCACCTAATTGCAAACTTAAAACTATGTTTTAGAAGCCAGCAAAGAAATCACAGTAAAGTGACCTGTTTAGAATTCTTTCCTAGGCAGTGCAAAGTAGGTAAATTCAACAGCGTGCCATTTAGAAGTGAGCATCAATCTTTACCTGCTTTTGCCTTTAACTAAATTCCTCAGAACTATTTGTCCAGTACTGGTTTATTCTACTACTGGCTGCTTTTCACAGCAAAATTTATCTATAGTCAGCTTATGGCAAAGTATGGGAAAGATCCATACTAACAATTTAGTTACAACCCGCCTTGTTATGTTGCTGCAGCCTGTGAACTATCAGACTGTGTGAACATACCCTGTGAAGTTGCTCATCAAGGTAACCATAAGACCAAGGAGATGCCAGATGAGTTGTCTAAGTTAAGTCCTTCAAGCAAAAATGACAGCTGCTTTGCCAAGAACCACAAGAAAAGAAGAATATTTAAGCTGGTAGCCAGGCAGAAACCACTTACTTGGCTACTTTCACCAGTATTAGTATTAATGCTTGCTTTGCTAAGGACACGGTTCAAAAGATATTTAAACAATCCACACAGTTTTCTCCTTATGACTTACTTTCAACATTTAGAAAATGCTACAGTATAGTGATTTGCCATCTCGTAAGCCCCTGTGGAATTCATTACAAATAAACAGGTAAATAAAATAAAAAAAGGGGAGAAACAGGATGTGCAATAATAATGAGTAAATACCCCATCAGAGGCAGGAAACAACATGCTTTTTTTTTAAAGGAAGGAAGGAATGAATGAATGAATGAATGAATGAATGAATGAATGAAACAACCACCAATAAAACAAGCCAACCAATATGAGATGAAAAATAATGTTTTCTTCCCATATTAAAAAGGAGACAGATTCACCCCACGTAACTTTCATCTTTCAAAAATTCATTACCTAGTTTAAGCTAATCTTCTGTCTCTGTGGCTAACAGGGTAAAGGCAAATCTCCAGGATGATTCACAGCAGGAAACTTTAAAGAATTACTTACAGTAGGATGAAGTATTCCCTGATAGTACTTGTCATATTTCCATTGACTACAGAAGGAGACTAAGCAACTAATTAGAACTAGATATTTAAAGATATCTATAAATTGTATATATAAATTTTATATAGAGAACCCATAAAATTAAATTTTTTTGTAGTTCAGTCCATTTGCATCAGGTTATACAGCCAGTAACTTGGTGAAATGCAAAAAAAGGTCTGGGCTGCCTCTCCAGGCTCATGTTAGCTGTGCTTTTCATGAGGCTGCTGGAACTGACATAGCATTAGGCATGGTTATCCTCTGTCTACTCTTCTTATTTATCTTAGTATTTAGACAATTTCAGATAACTTGTGTTGGTGCTACAAAGCACAACATGCACCACTGTAAAGTTTTGCAAATACTGGAGAAATGCAGCACAGTCTACTTTCTGTACTCCGTAAGAAAAACTGAATAGAAGCTGGGTCAGGGTCAGCCTTTAAATAAGAACTGTTTAATTCGATCACTTAGGAGCTTAAACACTGCAAATAATAGCTAGAAAATGAATACAAGTAGATCCTGTGATGTCATGTGACTCTTTAAATAAGGATGTTTTTGCATATACACAACAAAAAGTGAATGATTATTTGGAACACAATTTTAATTTTGTTTTCAAACAAAAGACTTTGTGATGTGAAAAAGATGGTCATGTATTAAACTGAAAGAATAATTGCAGTACTGAGACAATTCTTTTCTAGGAGTGTTAATGAAAAATCTGTTACATTTTCTAGTACTGGAGATTAGGTTGGCAGGAAATCACCCAACTACTGGCAGTCATCACATTCTAAAAATGTGTAGGTACATGTATAACAGTTGCTTTGCCAATCTTCAATGTTGTCTTTATCAGCAATTGGGTTGTTGGTTTTTTTCGCCCCTAATAGTGCTTAGCTGATTCCATCATATACAATCAGCAAGACAAACATTAGAAAAAGACATTGCTTGTTGCTCCACTCTATTATTTAAGAGAAGCATGACAACTCAACTGACTTCAATGGCAGGTATATAAAATAACCGTGGATAAACTGCATCAGGGTTACACTTCATGCACATCAAGCTGCAGAAACTTCCACTATCTTTGCAGCAAAATACAAGCCAAGCAACCAGATGAAAGTAATTTTTGCAGACAATACATGGTTTTAAAATTTTCAAGTGAAAGTAGAAACATAAAGCTACTGCAGTGCTCCTCTTGACTTGAAAGCAATATGGAGATATAAAGGAACCTCAGTAGGTTTCCAAGACTGGGATACTCTTTATCCAACTGAGTTCTGCAGTGAAACAGACCTTCAAAAAACACAGCTTACTGCTGGTTTTAAGATAAAATACTACCAATACCCATGTATGGTTGTAAAGTTAGGACTTATTCTAACTTTAATGAAAAACAATTTATGCCAAAAAGATTGTTGGGGAGGAAGAAGAAAGTTCCAGCTATTTGGAAACATCAAAATGAGATTCTTTAGCTCCAAGTAATATTGCAGAAGACAGTAGATTAGGGAAAAAGCATCAGAGAAGATACCTGCTGAAGCACCAGGCAAACGACAAATAGGCAAAGGCATTAACGTAGATGGTGTTTCTGTCTTTATTTGGCAATGAGAGAGAGTGGAAAATCAGTATGATGACAGATATGGCAGTAATAGGGAAATATTTTAAAACACCAAAACTTAACTAAAAGCAAAGAGAGAAAAGGGATCTTAAGCTTAATTTGTAACTGCAGAAGATTAGTAGTTGAGTGGGACTGGATTTTGAGGCAAATGTGAATTCTTTTGAATGACAGCCTTAGCTAGGAAAATGAGCTACAGAATGGAGATAACCTATTTACAAGAGCAGTCACCAAACAGTTCCTTAACACTTCCTTTAATGTCAAATAACTGAAGAAACAGGGAGGGGGCAACTGGCTGGAATTACAATCCTGGATTGTGCTCACAAGGAGCAGAAGCACTCCCAAACTGGCAAAGCTAACTGCTCACTTGTTCAGCAAGATCCTGGGGAAAACCTGTGAACTGGTTCAAGGTAGCAAATGATGCTCACCAGCAAATAACAGTAATGACAGAAAGTGACTGCCATGAAGGGAAGTGAAATTTAGGCTTAAATTTCTCAGTAATTAACCAGAAATGCTATATCTTACCTAATTTATGCAAAGTTTATATATAATTATGTGAAGCAAAGCATTACTTTTAATTTCCCTTCCCATCTCCCCCAAATTTGTATTTTTATCCAGATGATTTCACAGAAGTATCTTCAGAAAAAAGGCAGTCCCTAAAGAAAGTTATCAGGAGTAGACAGGGTTACTTGCCTTAGATTTGATACCAAACCTGAACAGTTACGTTGTTCTGTACCACAAAGATGCAGAGATTTCAACTCAGATGAGTACAGAGACACTAACCAAACAGGTTAACTAAGTTAATGGAAGCTCCTGTAGTATAAATTAGACCATGCAACTGAGATAGCTTCTGCAGCATCATCACTAAGGAACAGCAAGAATGCTCTTGAGCAAGCGTGGGGGAATTCAGATCCAGATTATACCTGGCCTGGAAAAGTTAATCTCATTAACTTCTCCTCCACATCACCAAAATATTTTCTTCCTTCCATTTCTAATGATGGTGTTTGGTGTAAAGGCGTAGTGCTGTGTGGGGAAACTGGAGTTCATATGTGATTAAGTTCTAGATCACAACAGATTTTCAACTACTGCAGCACCAATAAGCTCAGTATACTTCTTGAACCCCCAAAATGTCACATAACACTTCATATTCCTGCCTCTGGAGCAAAATTATGGATGTACCACTGCAGAACTCCTTAAAACAAAGAGCACACTTGTTAATGGCTGCATTTTAAAATACACTGAAGATTCAGAATTTTCCTTTTTGAGAGAAAACCAAATAAAACAACCCCAGTTCACAACAGAGAATTTACCTCTAGGGTTCATCCAAAAGTTCTGTGAACTGCCCAAAAGTATCAAGAAGCATTTATTCATGATGCAAACATCACCTCTCAGCAACCTTTACCACAGCAGGCACTCTGCAATGCATGCCAGCACACAAGCTTTTAAGGAAAGAAACAGTTGATAGCAATGGCATTTGGGCCAAGATCCCCAAAATAACCGTAAGAACAGACCTGTACAAGTCATCCACATACCACACATTACAACAATAAATTTTAAAGGCATCAGTAGACTTCTACCCTGTATTGACTCTCCAGTGAAAAATTATAAAAGACAAGCCAAGTAAGGCATGTGAAATGAAAGTTCAAAAGGCATGGAAAACTAACACTGTGAAACATCATACCGGTAGGCCAGCAAAATCCAGAAACTTATGTCTTACTCGGGATACTGTGGAATTGCTATTGAGATGATTCCTTGTAATATATAATTGCTGAGAGAGAAGGGCAAACAGATAAATTTGCTTTCACATGCTTTTTACTACAAATGTGTTTTGACTAAACCCAATGAAAGCAGCATGACGATAACATTGCAGTCAGTATGTTAAAAGATTACAATGCAATAATCTGCATTTTAAGGAAAAATACAGAGAACTAACAGCAAAGAGAACAAAAATGATTGAACAAATTTAAACAACAATCATCTTCCTTACAGAACTGTTACCTAGACTTGAAGTATGTGAACCCATCTCTACTCACAGACTGAATTCAGAGTAACCAACCTACAGTAGAAGGTAAGGATCAACTTAAGTGCTGAAAGCACTAGTGTTTTTAATGCCTCCTGTTTTTTTATTTCCCTTTCAAACAACAAATGTTATGATAGTCCTCTGGAGAAATATTAACTATAATGACATTCAGGAAAGGGTAAACTAGTCATATTCCTGTGAAGTTACTGAACTCACACCGTAGACATATGACAAATGAACTAAAAGAAATTTTTCTTCATGGCTTTCTTGTGACCAGATATAAACAAGTATGCCTGCTACTTCAAGGACTTGTAGAGACTGTACAAGTGGACAGATTAGATTTGCAGGTTTAGGTGGGTTCAAACATAGCAAGACTTGGAACTGAATGGAAAATTGTACAATATAAGAATCAAGTCTTCAGCCCCTTGCCATCTTTTGCTAAGTGAAAATCGACTGTCATCCACAGGAGGAGTAACACCCCAACAGGACATTCCTGTGGAGTGTCTGCACACCCTTTGCTTCTTGGTATCACTGATGGGGTAAATCATAGAATCATAGAATGGTTAAAGTTGTAAAGGACCTTAAGATTCACCCCCTCTGCCATAGGCAGGGATGTCTCACCTTAGACTAAACATTATACAACTGCCTGTCTTCTATGTGGAGAAACATTTTCATCTGCTTCTCCACCATAAAACACAGCAATAAAATTTTCCTCCTCTCCTTATTAACTGTTCTTTTAACAAGGTGCATTTAAAACATTCAGCAAATCCCAGGATCCTCAGTTATTCAAAAGTTAAACAGACAAGCCAACTGCTTCTTCCATTCTGTACATGGGTAAACTTGAAGAAAAGATAGTAATGGTATTGCTAAATTGCTTAGCAACTGTAGGTAGAAAGCTAATATGTCATAATTTATATGTGAAAAGATTACAGGGGGTTAGTAGTCACATCTAGTGCTATTGAGGCTTCCCACTGAAAACTGCACTGCAAACTGGCAGCTGACTCAAAACACTGCTATTTTCAGCAGTTCAAAAACTGTAAATGTGTCAGCGACTGCTCAAATAGGCTTTGATACTGACAATTTATTGCAATGTTTCACATTAGCGTCCTACTGACTTGTATAAATCACTCCCAGGCTGAAAACAACCCCTCTGCACAGCTTTGTAATGAATTCATGCGCTGAATTAGTCTTGCTAGCTTCAGAGAGGCATTGGAAGGTGATTTTGATCAGTCTCAACTAGACAAAGACAATTTCTACGAGCCAGATTTGCTAATACGCACCAAGCAGAAGTAAATATGCTTTTCTAGGGCTCCTTGGGAGGACATAAGGGATAAAAAAATATGAACATCTCAACAAAATAGAAAAAGTCAGTGAAACAGATCTGCAACTACTATTCGTGCTCATTAACAAAGGAAAATTTATGGCTGCTGGGTTTGGTTTGACCATAATGTTTGGTTAGTGGAGGTGAAGGTTTCCTTGGGCAGGGGTTTCTGCAACTGAGGTACCAAAGACATGAAGACCTGTGTGAGCTTTTATAGATTTATCTTCTATGTACGGCAGAGTAAGGATGGTTACACTCAGAAACTGAAGAATATGAATATAATCCTACAACCAGTCAACCATTTCTATACCTGAAATGCAAAGAAGATAAACATTTGGGCAAATGTATGTGAAACATTACCTGCAACCACTGTGACTGGTCACTGTGGCCAGAGGTCCAGGCATTAACTTTGCCTTGCTTGTCCAGCCGTGCTTTCCTGGGCTCCCAAGTGAACATGTCCATGTTGAGTGTACGGAAAACACTGGAAGCGCTAATTTGGTAGTCCTGTATATGCCCTGATTTCATCCCCAGGGGTTCAGAGCAACCTGGAACAGCAAAATAAGATTTGTGACACTACCTACTTATCTCTGCAAGTAGTATAGGTTTTCGGTTATGGAAAAGAAAACTAGCAATTCTTGAAAAAGGCTTTAATCAAGACTATTGTTGGAGGAACTTGAAAAAAAAACAAATGAAAAATAGCTAATTCAAGGCACTTTATTTCAACACTACCTTGGGAGAATCAAAAACAAGATAGAGAATTCAACATATTTCATTCTGGCATAAATGTATGAAGGCAAACAAACAGAAAAGATGACTTTTGTCTCTTCTTATCTTGGCTTTCTTTTCCTGTCCAGCAGCTTGTTATCATTTCCCCTGTTCAGTTTTATTTTTTCATGCTTTTATGCCATGTCACATCAACCATCTGTTTGCCTACTGAGGAAACATTAACTTTTCTTAAAGCCACTGCTGAAGTACAGTGTTAACAAGCACTATGCTCTTCTATACTTTTGAATTGGTTGACATCTAGCCAAAAATTTAGAAAGCCCCAGCACCCACTGAGGGAGTGGAAGACTACAGAAAGCCAAATGTGAAGGAGGGAGAATAATAGGAGATAATTGCTTAGAAGAAATAGAGTTAATGGCTTATTTGCTTAAACCACATAGATGTCCCATGTGATTGAGTTACTTTGATTGCAGCATGTTGGGTGTCCATGGGCGGGGGGAATAATAAGTGGCTCTGTGCTCCTCTGATTCGCTATTGTATACTGGGAAACGAGAAGGTTTTTGGACCCAGAAGAGGGAAGAAGCAAGCTGTCAACAGGAAATACACCCTTTGATAGCAGGACTATAACAACAGTGCTGGAAGGCAAGGAAGGCAGATGAGCTGCATAGTTTTAATATTAAAAAAGATAGGAAAATTAAAGTCAAACCAAGTGGCTGAGAGCCAGAGGGCTGCTAAGAGGTTAGGAAAGGTGGATGTAGAGCTAGGTGGAGTAATGCTTGATTATTGAGGAAAAGGTAAAAGAGATGAGAATGTAAAAAGAAGCTGTTTTTTTCATTCCCTTCCTGCCCCAGCTGTCAAAAACCTGTATACGTGCAGCTGTCCCAAAGTTTTCACTTCACAAATTCAGGGATCCTACTCGGTTTAGTAGCTGACATAACTCAGTTAAATTGCCCATAATATTTTGACATATTCTAACTAACTGAGTGAGGTGTGCTCATGACCTAACATACCTGGTTTTGCGGAGAGTGCGTCATCACTGTGAATGCACAAAACCTTGACTTCATTTATCATTAGGAAGACAGAGGTTTTCCACCTGATACTCATATGCCATGCTGCACAGATGGTTCCTATCAGTCATTTGCTGAGTAACCTGCTGTGTTTCTTAAAGCGCAGAGATAAGTCATGAAGGGTTTCCTGTTGTGACCATGACCTACTCTGCTGGTGCCTCTTAACAAACTAGGAGCATTGTGTGACCATTTAAAACACCTTCAAAGTTTTCACTCTGTTTTTCACTTTATTTGAGCTAGGCATCAAAGATGGTTCCCCTTTTCATAAAAGTTCATTTTCTCCACAATATGTTTATCAGATTTAAGATGTGAGGTGTTTTTTTTTTACTTTCTTTCCTAGTATTAGCAAAACCCTTTTGGTCACATTCTACTTTCTGTTTATTTCTGTAGGTTTAATGCACACGATTAAATAGACTTATGTATTCAAATCAAGAAGGTGAGACCAGGCTCCTTGTGGGGAGTCTGACAGCGAGAGCACGTGCATTACAACAGACAGATAATATGCTCTTTAATGTAGTAAATACTGCATTTAAAATTTGAAATACTGATGTGTTTCATACTAAATTGAAAACTAATAAAAAAAAGAGTTCACTTTTGAAAAATTAATGTTTCAGAACTGATTCTCAGTGCACAAATGAAAATTGCACTGCCTTGTCTGTAGAAAGAACTACCTAGTTCAACATCAGAATAATTTTCCCGAGAGTATGAGGGAACACTTGATAGTACAAATGAGGGAGACTCATCCTTTGCTTTAAAAATGGACTTTGCTTATTATTCAATTCTGAAGTATCAATTCCGGATCACAAGGGCTGTCAGCAGGAATGTTTCATCTGAGGAACCTGAAGCAGGTTTTTGACACAAAAACATGGGTTGTCAAAACTGTTTTTCAGTGCTGGTTCAATCTATCAAAAATAATTCTATATTTTCTGAGTATTATTATTGATTTATGAAACAACAGATGTCTCTGCCTGTGTGTCTGTGTAGGCGTGCATGTATTAATGGGATTTTACACTTGCCTACCTTCTCCACTGCCCCAAAGGGAAAAGGAAGACCATTGTTAAAGGTAACAGGAGAAAGTAAGAAGAACAATGAGAATCAGAAGAGAGGAAAATGGTGGCAAAACAATGTGTTAGTGCTGTGACTCAGAGAACAACAGCAGACCCAGTTGCTTCCCAGCTCCTACAGCACCCTGCTGCAATGACATAAAGTAATGACTACTTACTTTGATAGGCTAGCTGTTACCTATACAGCAAAGGATAGAAACATCAAACCAGTACAAAACTTTGTGTCTGTAGCTAGTCATCCCTCACAAAAGTGTGTCTATAATAATGCTTCTGACTCCACAGGACATCTCTTCACTGCACCGTATCTTCTTTAAATTTGCTTTGTAATGTCCCTGCAAAGGGATTCAATCTCCCTTTCCATTTTCATAACCTGTTAAAGTTAGTGAGAACTGATGTGGCCATACAGCTATGGTCAGTAAAGCATCTTAGGTCAAAATATTTGAGATACTTTGATATCACCATCTCTGATAAATGATATCTGGCACCTCCGCATGTTTTAACCTGTCTAGGTATAGGGTTTGCAGTTCATTCTTATTTGGTCTAGCTCAATGGAACATGAACAGTGAAACAATGAGGATGAGAGTGCATTAGCCTGAAAGAATCTATGTGAAGGCTATTCTTTGTTCACTGTTCTGAAAGCACAATATTTTACTCTGCGTCCTGTCCTACCACTCCTTTCAAGAAAACTCAAACCCTCAATAGAAATATTGAATATCCAAAACCACAAAAAGATCTCCATGCAAAGGTCTACATGCATCTTGTCTGGGGCCAGGATTCATGCAGTACTGGCAAAAGCAGCACAGGTAAATTCTTTGAGGGCAAAGGTGATTTTGTTTTGGCTAATACTGTGTTATTTTTCTTCTATGAAAATCAAGAGATTTTTTTTTTTCTCTTAATGAACACTGGATTTCTTTCAGATTAGATAGTGCTGAGAAGGAACAAGGTAAGGGGAATCGTATGAAATGCAGATGTTACTAGCCCCTTTGTGTGCGAGTTTGTATGAATAGTATCTAAAGGTACTGTCAGGATAGAGAACTAGTAGCTTGCCAAAAAGAGGAAAATTACATGCTCAGAAGATGTTGATTTTCAAATGGATGGTTAAGCCCTGGGGACCAGCATTCCTCTGCAAGACCCGATAAACTCAGAATACCAAGGATTTGCTGAATTGCTGCACAGCCACCAATATACAGGAGAAATAACAAGGTATGGCATAGACTTGCATGCAAAAAGGCAGAGCCTTCTCTGTGCAGCTGTTTCATTGTGTGAGTGAACTGCATGAGTAAGTGACTGTGTTGTGCAAACAGTTATCTGTCTTCAAATACAGCAGCTTGATGTTACTAGTAATACCAGCATAATGAATAAAGGCATTCTAATAAACAGTAGCTGTGATCTGCTTCTTCCTCCACATCAATGTTTTATGAAGGGAAGGGAGTTTACCACACAGATGTGCAAAACACAAATAAGGCAGGAACAAAAGTCCATGAAAATTAATGCCTAACTTACCAATGTTAAACATCACAAACATTGATCATGGGTTTTGGTAATATCTGACCACGGGTCCTGGTAAGTAAACCTATTTATAAGCCTAGAGCAGATTAGATTGAACATCTTGCTGAAGTCTGTCCTAAGAAAATTACTTTTTAATCATCTGGTGCTGTGAGACAGTCTCCCTCCCTTCAATACCGAGTCTTTTTCCTAGCACCAGGACTTTTTAGAAAAGTCAGGCCTCTCAAAGTGTTTTTCCGTCTAAGACAGATCACCTGGAATTACAGCGAATTAGTCTGTTATTTATAATTGTACTCTTATGAAATTGTTCTGCTGAGCCTTGGCTGCCTGCAGTTCTAAGAAACGATGACCTTGAAACTGCTAGGAGACCACTGAAATGAATTCACTTCAGTAGCTTTCACAGTTCTTTGAGCAAAACAATTCCTGGTCATTCTGGCAAGGACTTACTCTAAATTGTAGTTCTAGAAATGGAAGACATAAAAAAAAAAATCAATCTAATAGACTAAAGGAGCTAGACAGAGTTTTCCATTTACTCTCAAACCTATCTATATTGGAAAAGGGCTACAGTGAGATTAATGCATTAACTTTTCATTTCTGAATCTGGTTTTGATGCCACTAGAGGACTGAAAATTATTTAACTCCAGCTGCTCTGATACATCATTCGTGAACTGGATGACTATTGTTTGTACAGTAAGCAGGCAGCCACATAAAAATCATTCTTCAATGAATTCAGTGGAGCACTCCCACTGGTAAAGGGTTGGTCTCTTGAAAAAGATAAAAAATTTACATGCTCTGCTGAATTTGTAAGGGAACATGGTTCTTGCAGAGAGTGGCTAGAGGTCAGGCTTTATAGCTATGAGCTAGAACTTCTGCTACTACAAACCTTAAGAGGGTTTATATTGATTCCACTTGTTCATTTACTTTTTGCCATGAGATGCTTCTGCTAGAAATCCACAAAACATCTAAATTGAAATCTTGGCTAAAGTAGCATAGCAAAAAATACCTGACTGCACTCTGAGCGGTCCTCAAGGGCAGGGGAAGAACCCTTGTCCCTCCAAGGATGTCACACAGCGTGTTGTCGTGTTCACACCACAGACAGAAGGAATGACATCAGCTTTGATGCCTGTTTGTGCTGTGCCTCTGCTGTGCAGCACTGCACACACAGCTTTGGCTCTCAGAAACTGTTTCCAGTGCTTAGTTTAGCCTGTGCTGAGTGTAACTGCGAATCAGAGAATCTCTGTCTCTTAGTCCACTTAGTATGGAACATTACAGGTCCTGATTGCTCTCTGCAACTGAAAAGAGGATGAAGGCAAGAAAGTGGCTGGTCTCTTCTCCCAAGAGCAAGAGACAGGACAAGAGGAAAAGGCCTCAAGCTATGCCAGAGGAGGTTTAGAGTGGAGATAAGGGACAATTTTTTCCCCAAAAGGTGGTCAGGCATTGGAACAGTCTGCCGAGGGCAGCAGTGGAGTCACCATTTCTGGAAGTATTCACATATCATGTAGACGAAGCTCTCAGTGACACAGTATAATGATTGGACTTGATGATCTTAAAGGTCTTTTCCAACCTAGTTGATTCTGATTCTATTAATAGCTGTTGATAGTAAAACTGCTATAAATGTCTTTTTCCAGGTTGCTGGAAAAGTGGAGGCTAATGAATGCAGAAAGATTTACTAAATGTTATTAGGTTGCTACTATATTACCTTACTGCTGCTACAGACCTGCTGCCTGCAACTACTGCACTTACATCACTTAAGTAAGTGCTGCTGCTTAAACAATTCGCATAAGAAGAGATAAGCAACTGGGCAAGTTGCTAGAAAAGAACTTCATTTCACCAAGAATACCAGGTTGCGTGAAACACCATCCACCCTGGCCTTGAACACTGCCAGGGATGGGGCAGCCACAGCTTCTCCAGGCAACCTGTGCCAGGACCTCACCACCCTCACAGGGAAGAACTTCTGCCTAAGAGCTCATCTCAATCTCCCCTCTGTCAGGTTAAAGCCATTCCCCCTTGTCTTGTCCCTACAGGCCCTTGTCCAAAGCCCCTTTCCAGCTTTCTTGTAGCCCCTTTAGGCTCTGGCAGCTGCTCTAAGGTCTCCCCTTAAGGAGCCTTCTCTTCTCCAGGCTGAACAAGCCCAGCTCTCAGCCTGTCTTCCCATGGCAGGGGTTGGAACTGGATGATCTTGAAGGCCCCTTCCAACCCAAACTATTCTGAGATTCTATGATTCTGTGAATAAAATGCACATGGTTTAGACCTCAGTGCTGTTGGTGGTTGACTTCTGAGGGGCATTGGTTGCAGAACACCCACCTGACAGCTCACAGCCCAGAAGTTCCATTCGCAATGTGCAGTGCCTTCTGCACACCTGAGGATACAGCCGTATGTACTGTGACTTGATAGGAGGGGTGAAGGAGTTGGCATATGGAGTGTTGTTGTCCACATTGCCACGGAACACCTATGATAAAACAATATATACATAAAACTGGAGGTTCAGTTGATTTCCATATCTCAGAAATACCAGGGTTGCTCTTCTGCACATTCCCATGCATTTTTCCCAAACAGAGGTAGCCTTATCATTCCTAGTGCCCAATATGCAAGTGTATAAATAATACATGCTGACATCAGTTTGCATCAGCACGTGTTTGCCACATGCTCTGAAAAGGGAACCTCTATCTTGTCACCCCTATAAACTGAAGCTACTAATGCAACTAAATTATGTCTTCTTTTCTAATTAGTGTATTAAATAATCCCAATTCAATTTAGCCTGCAATTATTTGCACTGATTGACATTTATTTTTCTCCCTCTGCTTCAAGAACCTGATCCAACTCCCACTGAAGCACACTGCAACCCTCACACTGATTGCATGGGGAGTTGAATGAAACCTATGAGCATTCTTTTGTTCACTCCTCACTAACCAGATATGCCTGTAACTTTGTTTTCCTCTTTCATTAAATACCTTTTCATACAGCATTTAGATTTTCTAATAGAGTTACTACGTTTAATGCTGCAAAGTGCCTTAGCTCTATCCTAAGTTACACAGTAAAGGGATTTTTGCTGCTTTGTATGCACAACTCCATAAAAAGTAAGTGGTAACTACAAACTGTAAGTGCATGGTTCTCACTGAGTGATACTGTTTGTGCCATGCAGAAATTAGCACTGATGAATGAGTTCTGTGCTTCTAAGGGTTAACACTAATATTCCAATGTAATAAAAATAAATTGAAAATGGAAGAATGAATAATTGCTGGTAAACTAATTAAAACAAAAATCAGTTAAATGTAATAAACAGGATTATTCTAGCCTTGGGACATAGTATTTATACAACCATCGATTAAAGTACAAGAAATTCTTAGCAGACAGAATGCGCAAATTTATCGATTTTTTTTTTCAGACAAAAATAATAAGAAGGCAACCTATATCACAGTGTCAGGCAATTATGCTCATCTTCTAGAGATACCTTTGAAGGCAACTAAAACACAGGACATTTTCACATAAAAATGCCTTAATCTTACCATATCTTCATTTGTGCCTTTTACTTTGTACATTGTCCACGACTTCCCATCATTACTGTATGCAATTTTGTAAGATTTTACATATTCTGGACTTCCAATCCTCTTGGCACCTTGAGTTATAACTCCAGTGACTCTCATCTTCTTCTGAAGGTTTATCTGAAATAACAGTACAATGTTATCACTAAACACTTGACGGTCACAATTCTGATTCTTGATTCCTTTGATTCCTTTATTTTATTTATTTAACAGAAATGAAAAAAAATGTAGCTGTAGCACTTAAATTACTATCTTTTCACTTGCAATAATTCTTTTTATCTTTCATGCATTTAATGTACCTATGCACATAAATAAATGAAAAAAATCCCTGAACTGAAAGCCTGTACTATGCTTATGTCTCCACATGTACATGTACAAACACACACACACACATGTATATTACTGATACATAGAATATTACTGGTGTATTACTGGGATATAGCATATTACTGGTATATAGGATTATTGCTGTATATTTCCTTCCTAAAAAGGAAATGCAAGTGTGATGACAACATAAATAATGCATTAAAATACATTAGCACTTGCCTCCTTCAAATTAATCTTGCCTCTGCTGTCCAGTTCATGGCTCTGACCCACTACAATCCACACTATTCCAGACAGCAGTCCCAGTACAGGAATATGGAGAGTAAGAGACATATCAGGTCTCTGCTGTCTAAATACTTAAATCTCTTTATACTTTATCATGTAGTCTCAAGATTTTCTCTCACTTGGTAATGTAGTCTAGCCTCTATTAAGGATGCAAGATGATCAAACTTCAGTGCTTCAATATCTTCCTGTGTACACATGGGAAAACGAAAGAAAGAATTTTACTGTTCTTTTGAGAGAGTCTAGCTATTACTCTCCTACTTATCTGAAATATTTGGGCTTATGATATTTTTCCTCTTGAGGCAAAATAAATTTCAGTATAGTTTTACCACAGTTCTCCCTGTAAGGAATTGATAAACACTCATACCTTTTTAACATAACAATGGGTATTTTAGAGTTTTGGACCCATTAAGAGAGGAGAAGCTGCCTATAAAAACTTAGGGTTTTTTTTTGCATGATCTTTTGCAAATATTCCAGGAAAACTCAAAAAAATTTGCAATTGCAGTGGTGAAAATGGACTTACAAAAGGAATTTACACAGGAATTCACAATTATTAGAAGAAATTCAGGTCTTTTCACAGCCTTGGGAAACCTTTTCCCCCATCCCGGAGGAAAAAAAAAAAAAAAGAAGACACACTATATTTGTAAGGTAACAGCTCCAGAGACTACTATCAGCCCCCTAACTACATTTAAAAATGTCGTTAACATAGAATAAGCAGTTAGACATAAAGGCTTCTAGAATTTTCTTACACAGGTTCCACTCTCTAAAAAGAATTCAAGAATATTAATAAACAGTCAAGTAAAACAATTTTTACTATACTTATTAAACGGTTAATAAAGAAGTGAACACCATCTCTGAACCAAATTAGAAAGCATACCCAAACAGAAACCAGCCATTGATTATTTGCCTTTTGCACATACTAGTTGTATCTTCACATTTCACTGTTGGGGAAAGGGAAGATATAATTCAACACCAGACAAATTTTCTTGGATCCAGTTATGTATGCACCTAATATTCTTCCAGTTTCACTCTCAATTTTTTTTTTTTTTCCAGACAATAACCTTAGCAAGGTTTTTTTGGATCAGAGTTTATGTGAGGGCTTTTATGTTTGTTGGGGTTTTTTTCTGTTTGTTTGGTGTTGGTTTTTTCTATGTTTTTATGGGTGGTTGTTTTTTTTTGTTGGTTTTTTTTTGTTTGGTTTTTTTTGTTTACTCAGAAAGAGTAGTTTATAATGAGAATACCGGCTTTAAGCTCTGGATATTATATTCCCACACTGGGTCCTTCCCATGTCCAGGCCCCCATCTCTAACGCACAACAAATCAATCACTGCACTTCAAGAAGTAAAAGAATGACAAAAGACCCACCCAAAATTAATCTCTCAATGAGAGTAAAATATTTAATACAGACACTGTTTAACCCATGTTCTGTGAGTTTCAGGAGGCAAAAACCCTGCCTTTTTTCCTGCTATGTACCATCCTGCTCTATAGACTTATCTGGACATCTGTGCAATTCTATTTACTTCTCTGTCTTAATAGACAGCATCCTCCCTTTTAGAGGTTTTCCTCATCAGTATCCATATTCTGAGTTGCAAACTGAGCTTTGGCTTTAAGCACTACTGAGCCTGATGTAACACAGAAAATAGAAAGAGGACACTGTGTTTTGAAATTAGGTCTACATACTCTGTCAACATTTCCAGGCAAATCCTAATGAACGGGGGAAAAAACCCTGCACTTTTCAAATCCCTGCAGCTTGCTTATGTACAAAATATGGCTAACATCATGCCTGTGGTAGCTCCTTTGACTGCATATGAAAATAATTGTCACTTTACGTCTGAGTTTTTTTATGTGTTTTAAAATTTTCAAGTCCGAGCTTATCAAATCTCAGAATATTACAACTCTTCAATGACTATAACGACGCAGGTGCTGAAACCTGCTTTCTTAATGTACTTCGGTAAGAAGCAAAGTTCCCCATGTGAAATGTGAAGTAGCTGTGTTAGCACTAAAAGCACTTTCAAAGGTATTTTTCTGCAGCAATTGTAAAGAAAAACAGCTATGGAAGCTCTTTGTGGATTCAGACATAGGACATAATGTTCAGAACAAATTCTAATTATACTGGTGACTGTGTTTTAACACAAACAAAGAAGTGAAAGTCACCAGGATAAGAACAGTTTAACACATCTTTTAACTGAAGGTGAAAGCATGTTCAATTATAAAGGACCCCTTACCATTACCTAGAATAACTGGGAAAAATCAAGGATAATAGAAGATCTATAGTATTTTGAGGGGTTTACCTCTGTAATTTAAGTGCTAATGCACAATAAAGAACTTGTAAGAAGAGACACTTGCACATAAATTTGAGGAAATTACTTACAAAAAAAAAAAAAAAGAAAGGTAATAACGGACGAATCAGTTCCACCAGCCCTATTTAAATTTAAGATTATTTTAGAGTAACAGATTCAGAACTGATGCTTAATCACTGTCCACAGATCTGCATTCAGGCCCCAGCTCAGAGAGGGTTCCTGGGTCCAGCAGCTTCCACAAGACTTAATTCACCCAACATCCACCAGGGATTCAGCTGTGAAGCAGATCCAAAGATGCCTTTGTTGTACATCCTCATGGCACAAGGCATTTTCTGAAACTTAGGTAAGGTGTCCCTTAACACCTGCCAGTAATGGAATCTACCTCAAAGAGGTTTTGCATTTCAATGAGGAAGTTTTCTGGGGTGAGAATAAATTATGTACACTGGAGCACTCAGGTAAAACTGCATGTAAAGGAAAACCAGTAGTCTGACATCAACTCTTTTAAACATGATTTCTACAAGAAACAGATTACGTCCACAAAATACACAGTGGATGATGCAAAGTCACCATGCTGATAGGCCAGGTTGGACAGGACTTGGAGCAACTAGGTGTGGCAGAAAGTGTCCCTACCCATGGCAGGGTATTGGAGCCGGTTCAGCTTTAAGGTCCCTTCCAACCCAAACCAGCCTGTGCTTCTATGAGGCTATGATAAGTGTGAACAGCTCAGCTACAGCACAGGCATGGCAGTCAACTCATGCTAATAGACAGTGCCAGGGGATGAGGTACAATACCTCGGAGTCAGTGCTGTATACAATCTTGAAATCTGAATTCATGTACCACCAGTCACTTGGTGCCTTCTGTACTATATCACATAGCCAAAACCACCTAAAAAGTAAATCGCTTGAGGCATATTTCCCCTACTGTGATGTATGTCCAAGAACTAGGGAATAAAATCAACCCTGTCAGTTTAAAAAGTTACCAGCAGTCCTTGAAATTTATTTTAACCTTGTTCCTTTCAACAGCCACAATCATCCTGACTCCACGATTAGACCAATTCTATCATCACAAGCAAGGTCATGTCCTCCTTCAACAGGAGGGGAAGAAGCAACCAGTATGCCATGTTTCCTGTTTTCAGCACTGATTCTGTACAAGTTATCATCTATTAAACAATTTTCACTGGTGTGCTAATGTTTTTCACTGCAATGACTCACACAAATCTGTTTTACGATGCTAAACCATTCAGTTGTCTACACTGACAAAGATGTAGCCAGTCAAGATTTTACTGGAAATTGAAAAAACCCGTATCAGAAAGGGAAAGAAAAAAATAAAAAAGAAAACTGAGTATTTTCCCAGGAGAAAATGGCAATATGAACAAGGTAATTTTATGAGTTCCTATATATTGTACAGTGCATCATTTTCAAAGACAATTCAGAACTAGTCCAGAACCGTATGCATGGTGTTTTTGCAGCTGCACTTTTAGGTGTGAGTACGTGTAGGACCATTAACACTGGGGGGAAGTGCTTCAAACTTGTTTTCCATACACAGTCCAAAGAGTTCAACAAAACACTTACCAGCATGCTTAACAGCTGCTGTAACTCCAGAAAAAGACTAAATGCACAATCAGAGTATGTCAAAGTAACAGAACAGCAGAGACTGGGGACAGCACCAGTGCAAGAAGCTCACATTCCTCTTCAATTTTTGATCAAGTATTAGTTTATTCAGTACGTAGAAGCTATGTACTTGACAAAACAGATAAAAGAATTAGACGCATCTGTCTCATCTACATTATTACATCCAGGAGAGGAGACGGCATATCAGAAGATGGAGTGACTTGAAGAAGACACCACATATCATGATGCTGCCCAGAATACGTAACCATATTCCCATCATTTGTTATTGCACTCTTAGCAATAACACCACTAACATTTCATACACAACAGATTTGTCTGAAACATACGTTAAGAGCAAGCTTCCAGGAAGTGCTCAGCTTAAAGCCTTTATGAAACACTGGGCCCCGGAGATTGTAAATGAAGTTTTACATGAGCCTTCATTCATAAACAGAAATGTAGTTTATGGAGAACTATGGTGTTTACCTGTTTCAGTTCTGAGATATAAACAGCATTGCTAGAAATTATTTCCCATATATTCTAGCACGAAGTATATATATTTTTACTAACAATCACTATTACCCATAAAAATAGGGTTGAATAAGAGATCAAGGTTATACTGACATTCAAAAATTTATTACAGCAACCCTCCTCTGCTGATTTTATAAGGTTTCAAAGGACTGAAATCTGAATTTTTTTATCCTTTTTTTTCACGTCATAGCTCTAATAGATCTAGATAGAATGCACCCAGAGAAACATTTTATGATGAAAAATAGTGACACTTGCCAATGGAAATGTTTGTAATAAACTCAGGAGAAGACTAACCTGACACAGTTCCCTCAATACTGGGAAATTCAGAGAATCTGAAAACTCCCTCCCATGTTTCCTTTTCTGTCTTCAAGCACCAGACGCCCTGAACATGACTGAACACTGTTGTTTCACCCTGATGTCACATCAAGAGCAGAGCAGGACTCAGCATTGATTAGGTGTAGGAAGGTTGGAGCAGGTCAGTTACTATTATCTTTCCTGTTGCGAGGTGCTTATATATCTAGCCTGTCAGTGGCTTTCTGTTACTTTCCTAACCAGCACTGTCAGCAAAGCTTCTTCAGATTTAGTTGAGGGCATTAATGCAGTCAGGATAGTAGCAGTGATAGGTGTTTTAACTAGCATACAGATTAGGTAATGCAGTGATTTATCCATGATAGCATTCTAGCTCTTGCTGCCATTCTGGAAGGGGGTTTATTACATGGAGAAGAGCCAGCATGTTTTATCTTGTAATAGTCTAGGAGAGCTAACATGGTCATTTGCTGCATGTCACTTTACAAATAATTATTTCTGATAAGATTGTGGCATTATACCTTGCAGTCAAACTAATTAAATACTCAGTTATTTCTGATTTCAAACCCTTTTCTTTTTTTTTCTTTTCACTTACATGGATGCAGATCCATCAAAGTCTTTTCACAACTTTGCTATTAAATCCTCTGCAAACATCCTCCCAATACTGTTGTTTCCAGAGTGCCTTGCCAGCTTAGCATACCTCATGGTAACAACAAATACCTCTCAGGTCTTGCCTGTACTCACATCTTAGTCCCAGCCAAACATCTAAGAGCCACTCATCACCTTTGTATCTTCAAGAAGACTATTTATACGCTTCAAGTTAGGCATGCTGAATCAGGGACAAAAACTGGCCCACTAACTTAATTTGCCTTTCTCTGAAAATATCAGAATATAGGTTAAACTCTACTTGCATAGCAAACATAAATGTGGGTACTGTTTGGTCCATGCAATGCTACTATGGAGGAGCGTGTTATGAATGGTACAAAAGAAGAGCTCCCTTCATTTGGCTTTTGTTGAGAAATTTCAATGCATGCCTCAGAGAATTTACATAATTAGACAAACTAAAAACTTGCTTAGTCTATTTCTTCTTATTAAGTCATTATTTTAGTCCCAAAGGTAGTTGCTATGATTGCCATTAACTGGATGATATGAATTATTCAAATATGGGCATGTGTAGACTATCATTTCAAGAAGAGGCCCTTAATCAATCTCATATTGTTCAGATTTTTGTATCCCTGTAAACTTTTAACTAATTTACAAAGTATTGATTAAATGGGCATTATCTACCTGCAATTTAAGCTTAGCCAAGGAATGCTGCAGTTGTCCATTGCTATTATTAATTCCTTCATACACTTCGACCTTGTGAACACTCTTCCTGTCTTAAGCGTGCTAATGTTTCCCAGAAAGAACTCCACCAAAATGTTTAGAATATTTCTTAAAATATCAATGACTAAAGAAAAATGTCAGAGAGAATATCTGTAAGTATTTCTATATATAAAATAGCTACGATCAATAGCTTGTAGAGGATAGAGGATAGGATGTTAGACTCAAGCCACAAAACTAAACATTCACTTTTCTTTTAATCCTACAGGAAAATCCTCTTCTTTAGGGAAAAGAATCAAATTCAAAAGGTACAACATTAAAATCATCATGAAAATATACTCAGGGAAAATTCTTAATATGTCCATTGCAAATATCAGAGGTACTTCCTATTGTACCCTTTCCATTTGCTTTTAAAACACTCTGATAAAACTGTGATGATAAACGTGACCACTCATAAGCCCAACAAGAACAACTTGGTAAAATTCCCATTATGACTTCAGGGGGCTTTGTCTAGGTCCTATGTATCTTCTCAGATGAAGAAATGTCAAGGAAGAAGGGGATGTGATAGAAAATGATGAATCTGTTGCCCAGATGAAGAAATTGTCTTCATTATTTTTAAATATTAAAGCTGAACCTGTAATTAAACCCACCTAGAATAGTAGGGAACATGCAGAAGATCAGACTTCTCTGGCACTGTGAGATCCCTACTGGGGTTTTTGCGATCATTGCATATTCTCAGCTTATTTCAACACACTGGGAAACTAAACCTAATGAGTTCTTCCACCAGAACAAACCCAATATGTGAGCACGGTGCTAACAAATAGTAACAATCCGTGCTGACAGCACTCCTTAACCACAGTTCACTACCCTGTCTTTTTATGCAGCTTATCTACAGAAATTGTAGTTATTACTGCTGTAAAGGAAGAGGAAGATTCTAACTGAAGAGTGGTTCTACAATACAGGGTTGACATGGGCTCTGCAATGGGCAGACTTCCTTTCCTATGTAACCCTGGCTACATCAGCACTGGGAGATGCTGCATATCCCACTGTCAAACAAGGTCTGGATCTTTTGCAAAGAGTAATGAGGAATAAGTGACACAACAGATCTGTGCTTGCAGACTCCTGGTGAGTAACTACTCCTCATGCTATCACAGTCAGTAATTCACAAAGCAGTATTTCAATTTTCATAACGCCTATCATAAAATACACATCTTTATTCTCTTTCTTCCTTGGTCAAGACAGTCTTAGTCATCATATACCTATTTAAAACTTTATTTTCCAGTGAACCTGGCACCCATAGATGGCTTTATGCTGACCATACCATTCTGTTGCTTTTCCCATGTAGCTGCAAATACATTGACTAGTTAACGCAGAGCCTTTTTAGTTGTCAGTTTATAAAGGACCCAAGGCACATTGAAGTTCTAGCTGTAACTAGGACCTCTGACCAGTGATGCTGCTCATACCTCAGGCAACTGTTAGACCATCTACGTTGTTATAAACTTTGTGAAAGAAAGACAACCAAAGAAAATAGGAGTATTTGAGAACAATCCTTTCCACATATTGTCATCTTTGAGAATAATCTGTTAGTTGCTGTGAGACTGGTTGTGCACGGAGAGAGGCCAAGGTTTTAGATGGACACAAGTAGAGTAAAGAGGTAGCTTATTAAGCATATGGGGGACAAGTGGCTTTGCGACTGCTGAAAAGACTGTGGTATTCAAATGGTTTCTTTACTCTCCGTTGTTAGGACAGAAAAAAATGATTTGACTCAAATGATTAATCTTTCCTGAACCTTAAGAAATTACCTGAGTGTTGGTTGAATTGTGTAGGAAAATAGGGGAAATTAGGGACCAGTTCTCTCCAATCCCCAAGGTCATATTATAATACTGAGGAGACCTTTGGGTAAAATGCAGCTGCTGCTCCCAGGATGGGATGTGGTTGGCACACATGGAATCTACCCAGTGATAGCTCTCCAGGCAATCTTGCAATGTTGGCACATGCTAAGAAAAACTGACTAGAGGGTGGAGCACAGCAAAGGCCAGACTCTGTTGCAATGATTTGCAGGAGTGGGAACCTGAAGACACCAGGTCCTGATAAAACGCACAGCAGCTGCCAAACAAGGAAACTAGATTTGTGCTTGCAAAAGCAAAGCCAGATGATTTTACACACGAGTAACAAAGTCTGTATGAATACAACCACTCCAGCTTCACAGGCAGAGAGTTAGAAGTTGAAACCTATGTTACTACGAAAAGTGTGGACAGATCCAAGGGCCTCCTACAGTGTCAGCATGACAACACTGTGTACTTTCAATGACAATGATATAACCTCATGGAAATTAACTGACCACTCCATACACGGTGGGAGGGTTACAAGGAGTTACTAACCTGAATTATATTCTATAAATATGTGAAATTAGGAAAGTGGGGAAGGCTCCATCATAACTTCTGGGATCAGTCCATGGGCTGAATCTGTCTTCTCCCCCATAGGGACACCTATGGGGTAAGAACTTTATCTTATGCATACTAAATAACTAACTCCCCCATAGGGACACCTATTGGGTAAGAACTTTATCTTATGCATACTAAATAACTAACTCATGCCAGCTGTTACTGGTGATGGATTCAGCCAGTTCCCTCAGGACTCTGGGATAGATCTCATCAGGTCCCACATACTTACGTATGTTCAGGTTCCTCAAATAGTCACGAACGTGATCTTCACTTACAGTGGGAGGGGCTTTGCTCCTCCAGTTCCCACTTAACAGTTCACCCACTTGGGAGGTATGGGGAGAGACCCTGCCAGTGAAGACTGCGCCAAAAAAGTCTTCAGGTGCCTCAGTCTTGTCCTTGTCTGTTGTTACCAGTTTACCAGTCTTGCACCTTGCACGCTGGGGGTGGGGGTGAAGCACACTTACTTTGGTCCTCCTCTTTGACATACCTGTAGAAGCTCTTCTTGTTATTCTTTGCACCCCTTTTCAAGTTCAGCTCCAGCTCCACCTTGGCCTTCCTGACCCCATCTCTGCACAACTGGGCCGTGTTCTTACACTTTTCCCAGTATACACCTGTCCCTGCTTCTACTGCCTGTGCGATTCCTTCTTGCTCTTTAGTTTGACCAGCAGGTCTTGATTTCTTACACCTGGGGACTGAAAGCTCTGTAGAAAGTGTCCTTATAGAACTGCCAACTCTGTTTTGCTCCCTTGTCCATGACAGAGGTTTCCCAGGGGGTCCTACTAACTCCTGAAAGAGCTGAAAGTTGGCTTTCCTAAAATTCAGGATCCTGACTGTACTCTTTGCTTGTCTCACTTCCCTCAAGATTGCAAACTCCACAAGTGCATGACCACTGCAGCCCAGGCTGCCTTCAATCTTGATATCACAATCAGTATATTTCTCATTATCTAATTAAAACTCAATAAAAGTTGATGAATAAACACAAGAAGTCACCTTTCAGTGAGACAGTCATTTTAACTATGTTTTCACTTTAATTTTATTCAAAATACTTTTTCGTCCTACAGGAAAAGGCAATTAATTAGACTTAAAATGTTAAATATTGCCTGGTATTGCAATACACACAGAAAAACCCTCAAAATCTGAAAATTCTCATTGGAAGATTCAAGACTTGAACAATGTCTATTTTAACTCTCATAGAATAAGAACGTTGTAAGACTGCAAGGTAAAATACACTCCCATTTTTCAATCCAAAGAATTTATGTTCCACTGACACTAAAAGGTTTTTGAGATGACAAGGCACACATCATCATTTCCAGGTGTGGTCAAGGACTATGAATTTACTTTAGCCCTTGCTTTCCACTGCAGTATCATGGTACTGCTGACTTCCCATACTTTCAACATGTACAAAACAGTAACTTTTCCCACCAGCTGTAAAATCACAGAGAAATACAAAGGTGCAGCAAGAGACCACATGCTTGCTTTTCCCCAGCTACAGCTGTACTTTCTTTTTACCCTGCAGATTGCTCTGCATTTCTCTGACCTACCTACGCACATATGAACTCATCACAGGCATAACTGCTCTGGGGCCATCAGCACAGAGGTAAAGGTATATACATGCCTCTGTACCATATGAAAAAAAAACAACTTAAGGTATTAGGATGTAATGAAGTAACTTAAAACAACTTTTTCTAAAAGTCAAGCCTAGCAGAAGAGTGAGGCTTGTTTTCTTTACTGGTTTTGAAAGAGACTGTTTGGAACATACAATACAACTTGTTTGACTATCACACCTCAGCACAGTATCATTTATCAGAGCATCACAGAGTGGTTTGAGCTGGAAGGGACCTTAAAGATCACCCAGTTCCAACTCCCTGCCATGGGCAGGGACGCCTTCCACTAGACCAGGTTGCCTCAAGCCCCATCCAGTCTGGCTTTGAACACTGCCAGGGATAGGGCAGCCACAGCTTCTCTGGGCAACCTGTGCCAGGGCCTCACCACCCTCGCAGGGAAGAACTTCTGCCTAAGAGCTCATCTCAGTCTCCCCTCTTCCAGGTTAAAGCCATTCCCCTTGTCCTGCCCCTACAGGCCCTTGTACAAAGTCCCTCTCCAGCTTTCTTGTAGCCCCTTTAGGCACTGAGCGCTACTCTAAGGTCTCCCTGGAGCTTTCTCTTCTCCAGGCTGAACAAGCCCAGCTTCTCTCAGCTGTAATTTCCACAGAACTATGATGCACACACACCACTCCATTGCAGTTGGTGAGACACCACAGGACTGCTGGGACACCTGTGCATGCAACTTACTACTGACATGAGAAACCAGACAGGCACGAATTTGCTTACTTCTGTCACCACTTGCAGGTTCTATTACTTTTAATATGTGAAAAAAAAACATTAAGTAAAACTGGATGGTGTTACAAATGCACGAAACAGTGTGTTCAAAAGTAGTTACTTCAGTTATTCAGCCGTATTACAGGAAATAATGAATTAAGGCTGGCAGACAACCTGACAGAGCATGTTATGGATAGTGCTCATAACATCATCAAGTTTCAGTTGCCATGGGGATGTTAACTCTGAACTGACTGCTTTTCTGTATCTGAACCTCAATCAGAAGTTGTGTGATAGACATCTGTGTATGGGTGTTTGGGTGTACAAAGAATGAACCTAGGAGATAGAAGATGATATCAAATAGATACCTCGATATGGGACATGAGGGCCTATCTGGATGATTACACTAAGAAATTGTTTTGTTGTCCATTTTCAGTACATAAATTATGTTTTTATCCTGTAAAGTAAATGCATAGGTGCTGAGACTGATCTGCAGCTAGCTGACATTGGTAGTGAGCCCACTGAAGCCAATGAACTTACGGCAGTTTTTGACTAGCTGAAGATCTCTCCTAACTCCTGCAGTTCAGAGGTCCTATGTGGGATTGTTTCGAGAGAATTCAGCTGCACTTTCATTATTAGTTTCTGTTCTCCCCTGCCAAGGGCTTTCAGGTACTGTCGTGGCTTAACCAATGCCAGACAGCTTGTTACCCACTACCCCCCCCTTCCTGCCCTCCCCTTACTCCTGGAGGGACGGAGGGGAGAATCAAAAAGAAATGCAACTCCCACGGGTTGTAAACAGTTTAGTAACTAAGGTACAACACAAATCACTACTACTACTGCTGCCACCAATAATAGTAATGATAAAGGAAATAACAAGGAAAGAGAATACAACACTCCATCACCAGGCGACCGATAACTCGCCCCCCCAGCCCAACCAAGCACAGACCGATACCTCCTCCAACCCTGCAGTCCACTCTAGCCCCCTTCTGGGTCACTCTCCCAGTTACCTCCTGGGCATGACGTGCTGTGGTATGGAATACCTCTTTGGTCAGTTTGGGTCAGGTGTCCTGTCTCTGCTTCCTCCCGGCTTCCCTTCCTCCCTGGCAGAGCATGAGGCTCACAAAGTCCTTGGCCAAACCAAAACATCATTGTTATCAGCTCTGTTCCCAGCTGAAAGTCAAAACACAGCACTGCACCAGCTACCAAGAAGGAGAAAAAATGACTGCTGCTGCTAAACCCAGGACAGGTACTTACTGCCAGTCATCAATATCCCCCAGGGAAATCCTCCTATAACATTAAGTAAAATTTTGGAGTATTGACAAAAAAAACCACAAAACAAACAAACAAAACACCCCCCCCCCCAAAAAAAACCAAACAAAACACCACAGACCTTTAATACTTTTTTCAGTGTTTATCAAATTAAGACTTATATGGTTCGAGTCACCTTACATGATGACTCTGAGACTGTATTTCATAAGGTTCATTTGGCCACATTATGCTAAACTGAGAGCTATATTAAGTAATATGAAACGTTTAATCTATGATGACAGGTATTTTTGGAAGCTGATACAACAGTACTCATGAATGAGGAAATGAACTTTGACAAAATGAATGGTTTGACAGATGGTAGTTTGCTTAGAGCTCTTCCTAACAGATGTTTGAATGAATGTTCTGCAAGACCTGTGTGTATTTTGGGTTTTATCATTTTATTAGCAAATAGTTATCACCTGGTGTATACTTGCTCTTTGGAAGTTAGGATGTAGACTCTGTTGATTTTTTCCATGCCTTTTTTTTTTTTCTTTGGAAAAAAAACACCCAGCACTACCCAACACATTATTGATTCCTGTTTGACGGTAAGAATGATGGAACTTACAGATTTGTATTGTAAGAGCATTTTTTGTGTTTCATAGTGATTATGATTAGATTTGTGACACTCACAGACACACAATTAACCACAGCAACATAACGGACGGCAAACCACCAACATGTGAGGCTAAAATGCCAGAGGTGGGACTGAAACCACAGGTGGTATGGGAGACACTTGTGTAAAAAACAAATTAAGCCAGAACTAAAAACATACATTCTACTCCCCAGAAACATTATTCGAATATATTTAGATATTAAAAAAAAAAAAAAGGAAAAAAAAAGGAAAAAAAACCAACCAAAAAATCAACCAAAACCAAAACAAACAAAAAAAACCCAACAAAGCCCCACCATTCTCAGTAATCACTAAATAAAGTACCAACGTGCCTTCTGGAATAGAAACTAGAACTGACATATTCTCAAACAAGTATCTTCATTGTGCTGTACAAAGCTACTGTATTTCAACTATACTAATGTAAACATCGTATCTCAGAACACACTGATCATCTATTTAGTTCTCAGGTAAATTTTTAGTGAATGCTTAAGGAAGACCCTCATCTCTGGATAAATGCTGTCATCACCCATGCAGCATGCCGAGTCTGTGCACATCCTCTAAGGCGTCGGACATCTCCATTCATTTCATGGGATGCCTAATATATTGGTCCCTAATTAATCACACTGATTCTTTCTCTGGGAACAAGCTTTATGAGAAGTATACTTTTGTGGCTCTAATTGTACTTAGTAGGTCAGAGCAATCCCAAGTATGAATTACAGGCTGGGTGGAGAATGAATTGAGAACGGCATCAAACCGTTCTATCTCAAAATATGGAGCTTTATCTGAACTGAAGCTTATAGTTTCAGAAAAGGCAGTTAGGGAACAAATGCTAGAATTAGAATGCTCTTTTCATATATTCTAAATAAGACTTCTAAATTTTCCATTTTGAAATCACATTTAACATTCAGAAATTGACTCCCCAAAAAGAATAAAAGACATGAAATAGACTCTGAAAGGGATTAATTACTTGAAGAGGAAAAGAACCCAAACTAAACATTTTGGATGTATTCGTATGCAATAAAAACTAGGTGGAAAAAGCTAACTACTCAACCGGAATCAAATTTATGTCCCAGTTTTTGAGTGTGACACTGAACTGAGAAGTCCAGCTGTTTTGCAAATGAATCCTACTCCTTCTCACAATAATAAAAATTAAAATATTTGAGTGTTCCATTTAAAAAACAATCGCTAACCATACTAATGCTTCTGGAGAAATGTTTGCTGCTATTTTAATGAGTGATAGCAAAGTAACTTTTTTATTTTTCTGTTTAATAACTTACATTTCCATACAACTGTCTCCAGCAACAGTTCAGGTGCTCAGTCACAGCTCCCAGATACGCAGTAATTAGTTTTCTTAACATTTTCCAGATGTAATTTATGCTCTTGGTGGCTGTTGATTAATACTAACCTTGTAGGAACATTTTCCATGTCCAAAAGACCTCAAAGCAGTAGCAGTTTCTGGCAGGGCATTAAAATCTTTGCATCATCAAGTAGGGATCCACTTCACAATCCCATCTATCATGTACCTCTGAGATGACTATTCTTAGGACTGTCTGGTATATTGACCACCCACCCTGGCCCAGCCTCTCCTGCAATGTGGTGCAGGAGACACTGAAACTCTGCTATGAACTCCTCCACTCCAGGCTTTGCAATGTAGGTAGTGTGTGTTACTGGTTTGATGCAAACTAACATTTAGGAAGGTTCATCTCTTGACCCAGAAACCATTGCTCTGGTATTATTTGTAGAACAAAAAGATCATACTTACTCAAGAAGAATAAAGAAGCAAGACTATTATTTTATGGGACAATATTCACCCACCTTGCTCTCTCATCCCTCAACATAGTTCCTAAATATGCATTCTTTCTCCAAAATTACTTATACATCTTAAATGTATGACTTGATTTAGGACTTTGTTACTGTATGCCAGGCCTTGCATTGCTAGTTATACCAAATTTTTCTATCATCTATCTCATGTTCTTACATATGATATGTGTTACAGTGTTCTCCATGACATTTCAGTTTACGGATTTTTGGCATATTTACCATGTCTGCAGTCTTTGTGTATCATAATGTGATATAAAAGAGGGTAATATATTATGGAAGCAAAAGGGAAACTAGTCATGAATAGGGGAAAATGAGTTAGAAATTTTAGGTTTGGGTGGTGAAACTGGGGGCGAAGGAGAAACGTAAGGATATAGGCATGGCTACCTAGGTTAGAAATCACTAGAGAGTAGTAACATTTAGAAGGTCCTGCTCCTGCTAGCAGTTTGTGCTACTGATTCTCAGTTACTATGACATCAGATATGGTGGATGGATAATGGAAACATCAATCCTGCCCTTGGCCATGTCTATTCTAATCCATATTATCTTGAAAAAATATATATGAATAGAAAAAAAAATACATAAGCACAAGGAAGGAGCAGGGATGAGGTGAAATCAAAATAAACAGAAAAAGTGTATTTCCACCATAAATACGCTGTTGTATACCCATAAATGAAAAATGACAAAAGGGAAAAGAGAAAACAGTCCTCTCTTAAAAAAAAGAGGTTTGACAAAAAAGACCTGTTACCAGAACAAAGCAAAGGGATTATATCGAGCAACAGGCATTTTAGTTAAATCTCAGGAACAATTATGAAAAATAGAAGTGTGGGATTTTTTCTCCTGTTTGGAAACATGAAAAGTTAGTGTCACCGATAAAGTGGTAAACAGTATACACAGGTGCTATTTTTTCACAGCCAGCCTAAGGAGAAACAGAGGTCAGCAGGACTTTAAAAGGCAGATATGACTTACTCTGACTTTAATTTGCTTTCAAAAACATGGTCACTGACCCTTTAAATCACAAGGCAATTACAAGCATTGTAGTGCCATTACTAATTACATGCTGAGAGTGTAAATTTAAAATGGCAATTTCAATTTTCAGTTCACTGAGAGAATGCAGGAAAATGAAATTGAATACTAATTAGTTCATATGTGTCAGACACCTGAAAGATTAAAGAAAAACCTCTGCACTCATTAGAAGTGAGTTATAAGCAAAGCACTCAAAACTTTCACTTGCCAAGATGCATATAAATAATGAAATTAAATGACAAAGAAAATTGATAATGATGGAACAAGTCAAAAATAGCTACAGGCCTGTACATAATTATACTTTGTGGGACTTTGCCCATTATACACAGCTTCCTGTAGAATTTATCTCGTATTAGAAACTGTAAGAGGACAACAAGCTGCTACTTCAGGTTGACTGCGCTAAATGTTAATTTCCATGTCCTAAAACTGGAGATTCTGGTTTTGGAACTTTCCAAACATTCACACCATTTTGCAGGACCCATCTTCTGGACCCATGGCTTCATCACTCAGACCAACATGGAAAAAGTCCCATACAGAGAATTCTCAAGTTAGGGTATAGGAACAGGCTGGTGATACGATAAAGTAAAAACTCAGGCTCGGCTATTGCTAGAAGGAACATTTCTCCCACAAGACCAGAAGGAATGTAGCCTGGAACCTAGCACACATCAGAGTGACTTTTTGTAACTCTACGAATGCTTCTGAACTATCACTCTGGCCATTACAGAAGCTGTTCAAAAATAAGATATGGGATTTCTGCTTTTCCTCCCAACAGCAACTGTTCACTCATACAAGGGTCAGGCACTGTCTGTCTCTTAAGAGTGTATTTCATGCTTGAAGAACAAGACAGCTCTCTGATGTAAGGAACTACTACGCAATGCAGAAAGTGTGAGTCTGTGGAGGTCTGTATACTTGCCAAATCAAAACAGGGCTTCTGCAGAGCACTAAAAAGTGCTTTTTTCTCTAAAAGTACCATCTCCCTGAAAAATTTTAGCTTTTCTGTTCCCAGATTTTTCTAGGGAGAAAAGTCTGCAGAAAATTAAAAAGAAAAAAATAAAAATCCTCTCAAGATTTAAATTTCTGGTTTTAAATTATGACAAGCATTTTTTATTTTTGCTGTGAACTAAAAAAGAAAATAAACTCAGCAAGTCTTGTGAAAATTATAGTTCATTTTATTTTAAAAGAAAAATTAGAAGGAAAAGAAGGGATTGCTATGCACTTAATACAAACTAATCATATAAATTAATCAGCTTCTAGAAAGTCCTTACATACTATAGCTGTCAAAACTACAGAAAAACCTGCATGGGAATGGCACTTCCTAGATTAGGTCATTAACTCCAAAAAAGAACAAACTGTTCAAACCTAGTGCCACAGGATGAAATTTGTGGACACATCTTCTTCAACTTGCTTTCCAGGTAGGAGCAAAGGGAATGCTTCCCGGGGAGCGAAGTCCAAGGCAAACTCTGCTCTGGTCTGGGTAGAACCTGAATAGCTGCCTGATAGCTGCCTCCATCGTGCCAAGTACAAACATGGAAGTAACATTACATTAGCTATCCTCATCCAGTTCATCTCCTACTGAAAACATGTCTAGGGGGCCAATGCTAAATGATTTTGATTTTTTTCTGCAGCTTATCTAATAATGCCCACAGCCTAAAGCAGCCCAAAAGCTATTGCAACACTGGCTTTTTCATTACACATTAATGTTACATTAGCTTCCTACTCTTGTGAAAAGAATTCTGTGGAAGTCCCTTAGCATTATTCTTTCTTGTTCTTTTTCAGTGTATAAATTTTAGAGACTTCCTAACCCCTCTGGTCTTTATGGAAGAAAACTGACCTAAGATACATTGAATGGCCTTTGTGTTTTCACTCTGCAGTGAATAACAGTCATACCACTTTAATTTTTCAGAACTGACAAAATTCAGCACTTTCACCACACCAGTTTCAGAAAACTTCATCAAGCAGTGCGTTGTGCCTGCTCCCCAAACAAGAAAAATGAACAAGTAACCCTATATGCTTTCCCCCCATATGGCTGGGAACTGCTTAGAAAAATTACAAACAGTATTCAGTACAAAAAACCTGAGTATGAGCAAAAAATGATGCCATGTACACAAAGGTAACTTCAAAAAGACACACCTGAGGGACATATGGACAGTTCAGCTTAGACCTTATAGACAATATGCTCAGGTACCATCTTTTGCTACTCCTGTGGTGGGAGGGAAGCACCCTCTTCACTTACTGACCATACTGGCAAAAGACATTGACTACAATGACAAAACATGTGGGAAAACAATGCCATGCAGAGGGACCTTGACACACTTGTGAGGTGGGCTGATGCCAACCTCATGAAGTTTAACCATGCCAAGTACAAGGCCCTACACCTGGGTTGGGGCAATCCCAAGCACAGCAACAGGTTGGGCAGAGAAGAGATTCAGGGCAGCCCTGCGGAGAAGGACTCGGGGGTGCTGGTCAATGAGAAGCCCGACATGAGCCGGCTTCAGTGTGTGCTCGCAGCCCAAAAAGCCAACAGTATTTTGGGCTGCATCAAAAGGAGCATGACCAGAAGGTTGAAGGAGGTGATTCTGGCCCTCTACTCTGCTCTCGTGAGGCCTCACCTGGAGTATTGTGTGCAGTTCTGGTGTCCTCAACATAAAAAGGACATGGAACTGTTGGACCAAGTCCAGAGGAGGGCCATGAGGATGGTCAGGGCACTGGAGCACCTCCCCTAGGAAGACAGGCTGAGAAAGTTGGGGCTGTTCAGCCTGGAGAAGAGAAGGCTGCGTGGAGACCTCATAGCAGCCTTCCAGTATCTGAAGGGGGCTTATAAGGATGCTGGGGAGGGACTCTTCATTAGGGACTGTAGCGGTAGGACAAGGGGTAATGGGTTAAAACTTAAACAGGGGAAGTTTAGATTAGATGTAAGGAGGAAGTTCTTTACTGTTAGGGTGGTGAGGCACTGGAATGGGTTGCCCAAGGAAGCTGTGATGCTCCATCCCTGCCGGTGTTCAAGACCAGGCTGGACAGAGCCTTGGGTGACATGGTTTAGCGTGAGGTATCCTTGTCCATCGCAGGGGGGTTGTAACTGGATGATCTTAAGGTCCTTTCCAACCCTAACTATTCTATGATTCTATGATTCTAAGCATGTAACACCCAAAAATGCCAAAGCTTAGTCCAATTCACATAACATGAGAAGAAAACACCATAAACATAAAAAGCTGCAACAATCACTAGATAAATCGTTATCATCATTTTAATAAAGGCACAGAACTTCATATTCACTGCTTCAGGACTTTAACTGAAGTCACTTGCTAGGTGCAGAGAAATCCAGTCCAGAACAAAAGCACTGCCATTTGAATCATTCGAGCCATAACATCCTTGAGTGGGAATGAAAAAAACACGTATTTTCAGCCCCATGGATGAAGCTGAACTAATAGCTATTTCAACTTTAATTAAAACAGTTCTTGTTACTTCCAGCGTGATGCACACAATGCTTAACCTGTGTGCCCAGAGCAGGTCTGCAGAGACAACAAACTGTTCCTCTGGGCTCTGTTACAGCCAAAACCACATTAAAGCACTCTAGAATAATGCCCAAGAAAAGCTGAATGTGTCAAAGTATCCCTACCAGGAGATATTGCTACAAAATGCTGCTAAGGAACTAATGAGCAATGTAACATATGTGGAGAGCAGCTTCCTTGAAAAGAGTCTTTCTAAGTTTGCTTCCATTGTTTAGAGCCACAATGGAACATATGAACACGTTTTTTAGATATAAAGATTTGTGCATTTGTGGAGTCAAGATTATTTCCGTTTTGCAGCTAATAGTTCCTTTTAGTCTGGGCCTCGTTTCTTACATTGAATAAGAATCTAGCTGTTAGTTTACCACTTGTCTTCATCAGTTTCTTAAGTGACTCTGGCAAATGAATCAAGGATATTTTTTTCCTCCTCAGCTCCATCTGTTACCTGAATCCACGGCCATCTGTCATTTTCTGCAGCAGTCCAAGCATTCACAAGACCCTTCTTATTAAGCCTTGCATAGTATGGGTACCACTTCTGGAGTCCGAAAAGAGCCCGATGAGTGGATGATGCAGTGATTTGTTGGTTTGACACAATTCCTCCTTCTATTCCTAGTGGGCCAGAGCATCCTACAAATGGAAACAAAAAAATAAATGAATCCAACTGAAATTCTCAACTCTTCTGAGTCCCAAGTGGCTGTAACTGCAAACAGCATACAAACAGACCCAAACTGTCACATCAAATACTTTATTAAAAGAGATTTAAAAACTGAAGTAGCACCTGCTTTTTTGAGAATTAAAAAAATGTACAAAAATACTGCTTGTAAATAATTATTCCTATTTCAAAATTAATGAAATTGATTAAGCTTTCAATTTCTTTAAGTTTGTTCTCTCTGAAGAG